>NW_027527457.1:264624-289187 GCF_008692635.1 Crocuta crocuta | reverse complement strand
CCGCCTCGCTAGCATTGAATACTTGCATTAAAAAAAAAACAAAAACTGAGCGGCGTCTGGGTGGCTCAGCTGGAGTTGGTTGAGTGTCCCATTCTCAATTTCGGCTCAGGTTATGACCTCACAGTTTGTGAGATCCAGCCCCACGTCAGGCTCTGTGCTGACAGTGCAGAGCCTGCTTGAGATTCTCTCTCTCAGTCTTTCTGCCTCTCCCCTGCTCATGCGTGCGCATGCTCTCTCTCAAAACAAGTAACTAAACAAACATTTTAAAAAACCTGAGTTCATCGGATAGGTGGAAAAAAGGCACCTCCCTCTTTGTTTCAATTTGCATTTCTTTGATTACTGGGTGCAAATGAATATCTATTCATGTTCATTAGCTATTTAATGTCGGTCTTCTGTGATCTGTCCATCTGCCCTCTGTTCTTTTGTCACTTAGCATTGTCTAGGTTTTTCTTACTGCCTTACCTATAGTTTTTATTATTTTTATTTATTTATTTATTTTTTTTAGCATTTATTCAGTTTTGAGAGACAGAGAATGAGTGGGGAAGGGGCAGAGAGAGAGAGACACACAGAATCTGAAACAGGCTCTGAGCCATCAGCACAGAGCCTGATGTGGGGCTCGAACCCACAAACTGTGAGATCATGACCTGAGCTGAAGTCAGATGCTTAACCGACTGAGCCACCCAGGCGCCCCTAAACTCCTTTTTAAATCTGCCTTATATCTTAAGCCAGCCATCACCAAGGCTGCACAGGCTTTCTAGAACACTCTTGCTTATCACTGTTACAATCATTTTAGCCTCTGTGAGCCTATCAACACTTCTTTTACCAGATTTCTGGCTGATTAGCTTTAAGTGTTTTCAGAAGACAATAATGGAAAGAAAACTGACCTGACAAGGGGCATTTCCACTCCGATTTCCAGTGGGCACAAGGGAGAAAGTTGATTCTTTTAAACCAACCCAGATAGAACAAAAATGGCAGCATCACCTCCTGCCACTTCCCTTAATGATATATATATAAAGGTTCTGGTAAAGTATGGCTCTCTGAACTCACCCTGTTCTCTCATTCCTCTCTAGTACTGAACATTCTCTTCTCTACGCCCATTTCCACCTCTCTCTGGCTATCCCTTCCTTTACCAATTCTCTGTCCCTTCTATCTAGCACACATACAGCGACACTAGTTGGGCTGCTGAATACTACTGCAGTGAAGTCACACAATCATGTGGATTTTTCAGTTGAGACCTCAGTATGCTAGGTGATTCTCTCAAATGCCCTTAGCTCCCTCTTCTATTTTGCTTACGGAGTTACATGAGTTCATCATTTCCCTGCTTATTCTTCAATGTCTTTCCATTTAAGATAAAGTAAAATCTCTTTAGGGGCGCCTGAGTGGCTCAGTCGATTAAGCGTCCGACTCTTGGTTTTGGCTCAGGTCATGATCTCACAGTTTGAGTTTGATCCCCACATCTGGCTCTGTGCTGGTAACATGGAGCCTGCTTGGTATTCTCTCTCTGTCCCTCTCTCTCTGCCCCTCCCCTGCTCTCTCTCTCTCAAAAATAAATTTAAAAAAACTTTTAAAAAAATCTCTTAAGTAGGACATACGGCACACACAAAGCTCTCTAGGATTGGACTCCTAGAGACTTCTACATAAAACCAGTCATTCACCAACATACACACGTGACTCCAACCCCAACAACTTGTCTCTTAAGCCCATCACATAATTTTGGGCCCCTGTGTCTTTACATACTACTGTGCTCTGCCTGGAATGTTTTCTCCTCCACATTCTTTGCCTAGCGACCTCTATTGATCCTTCTTCAGAAATCAGCTTAAGAATGGGGCACCTGGGTGGCTCAGTCGGTTAAGCATCCGACTTCGGCTCAGGACATGATCTCGCAGTTTGTGGGTTCGAGCCCCGCGTCGGGCTCTGTGCTGACTGCCAGCTCAGAGCCTGGAGCCCATTTCAGATTCTGTACCTCCCTCTCTCTCTGACCCTCCCCGTTCACACTGTCTCTCTCTCTCTCAGGAAAAAAATAAATAAATAAATAAAGCCAATGGTCTTAAAAAAAGAAATCAGCTTAAGAAAACTCTTTTCCAGAAAGTTTCCTCTAATCACACTCTTGATTTAGATATCCTGTCCCTTTGGCACTCTGTGCATCCAGCTGGCATAACAGTTAGCTTCTATAAATTTTCTTTTCTGTGTCCCCAACTAAATTAACCAATGTGGGTTAGATAAACATTGATTTTATATCTGTGGCATCTATCAGTGCCAGCACATATTAGGTGCTTAATCAATGTTTACTTACCAAACAAGTCATTTGAAAATCTTTATTAGCTTCTCTATGAAGCCGTTCCTAACCCTTTAGTGAAGGGGTTCCCTTTACTCCTCTAGTGCGCTTTGCAGTCCTTCTAATACAGCTCCCTCATCAAGCTGCATTTTAACAGTCTCTATCACTCACACTGGGAATCACGTGAGCAGACTGACTAGGTCTTTCCTACCAGATTAAGTAGTCAGCACAGAATTAAGTGACTAGTGGACGCCTGGGTGGCTTAGTCAGTTGAGCGTGGGTTCGAGCCCCATATGGGGCTCTGTGCCGACAGCTCAGAGCCTGGAGCCTGCTTCGGATTCTGTGTCTCCCTCTCTCCCTCTCTGCCCCTCCCCCACTCATGTGCACTCTCTCTCTCTCAAAAATAAACATTAAAAAATTTTTAAATAAGAAGTAACTAGCTTATTAACATATATTATCAGTTGATGTACTGACCCAAAACTCCATGCTCTGAGGAAGCTCACTATGGTCTCCAGTCACACATTTCCTTAAGCTCCATTTAAGGGCCTGGGGCATAGGTGAATTTTCATTATCTCATGGAAAGCAGTGATGGCTCAAAGCCCAAAGTGATATCCTTTCGATTTTTATTCTCTTCTCATGTTTCTGTGCTTTCCAAAGTTTAAAAAAAAAAACGTACCTTGCTTTTTCATCATTAAGTGATTAGCAGATTTTACAAAACACACTAAAATATGTGCCTACTTAAAAAAAAAAAAGGCAGAGTTAAGTCACTTGATTAAGTCTGCTATCACTGTTCAAGGCTAATTAATTGTTCATGCAATTAAATTTTAATAATGTTAACTAACATGATGGATAGATCGATGGAAAGGAATTAAAAAAGGACAAATACCCACCATTATACTTAACACTGTTGGCCAGAATAAGGTTGACATCATCGAGAAAGCTCTCCCGACTCTGGTACTTGTGCTTGGAGATATTCTGTGATTAAAAGAACCAGGGGCTCAGATACATGTACAAAGTTACTTGACTCCAAAAAGACATTTTGGATCAAATCACTCACCTTACGTATAGTCTCTAAATCCATTGGACTGACAATCACTTTGTAATAATCTGGAACAAACTTCTTATTAACTGGGTGATGAAATGGCCAAGACTAAAAACACAGAGCATGAGAAATTAAATGAAAACCATTCTTTATACCAGAGATTCTCAACCTTCATTGGGTCACACATATTGCCTGACGCTCCAAGAAAAGCTATGAACTGCTTTTCCCAGAAAGACACACAATCATACAAAACTCTGTATATAATTTAAGGGGTTCTTGGATTCCTATGCCCTGATAGTGTAAGAACCCCTGCTCTATACTCACAGTTAAAACTTTGTATTCCCTAGCCCCATCCAGAAATTTTATAGCATTAACACATATATAGCATATGCCCACAACACAAAAGGAAATGGAGTTCAGAACTTCTAAGGGAGAATCATTACCAAATGATTCTCATATGGTCAACATGGTAGCCCTGCCATAAAGTTGCAAAAGACAAAAAAAACAAACAAACAAAAGACAATAAACAGTGGATAATTAAAAAACTGTCATGTTAAGACAGTTTTGTCAAGAAGCACCTCTCAATTCAAAGCCTCCCATTAGCTGGCATCCTAATTTCTCTCCAGGGCTATTTGGGAGCTTTCAAATGTGAAGGTCAACAAGAAGAGAAAAATCTCTCTATAGCCACAGATTCTTGGCCTCTGATTTTAATGATCAAGCACTCATACAGCAGAAAGGTTAGTTTTTTAAATTATATGCCAGTTTGAATTTATAAACACTACCTTGCAGACTCCCCAACATATGTACACATTCACACCCTCCTGTCCTTTCCCTTCCCCTATACTATCTTCACAATATTTAGCACAGAGACCACCTACATCTGGAACTGCCATCATTTTCTGGGTGACGATATTGTCCAGAATGAAAGAAAATGCCACTTGGTCATCATCATCCAGCAAGGGGTTGATAGCTTTCTCTAAACGAGCCAATTTGTCTTCTTTCTGATATGAAACAAAGCAAATGAAAAACAGGTTCCCTTAAGGTATAATCACCACAGAAAATTATGGGTAACTTACGGTTCAGTCGCCTACCGCCCTTGCCCAAAAATGTCTAACTTTAAACTGTCAACTTCAGTTCCAGGCAGAACGTCCAGATAAGAGGAATAATATTCTAGTAAGTGGATCAAAAGGGATGTACCAACCAATCCTTTAGGTATTCTATCTTCTAATCTTGTAGATCACCAAAAATATACATCCCTGGGAATTGATAGCTTAGTTCCCAGAACAAGTGAGGCTTTACTATCACATGGCTTTTGCTATAAAACTGTTGCTAGAAACACTGAACATATTGCTGATTAGTGACTTTTACTTAAGGGACTCTAGTCTGATAAATTCATTTCAGACTATACTGGGAATAACTCTGTTCCAATTGCTCCACACCATCACTGACACTTATTACAGTCAATTTTTTAAAATTATTTTTTAGTCTTTTCAAAGTTTAGCCTTTCTGGTGGGCATGTAATAGTACCTAATCATGGTTTAAATTTGCATTTTTCCAATGATCGATCAACTTGAGGAATCTTTCCATGTTTATCAGCCATTTGATTATCCTCTTATGAAATGTCTACATCAATATTAACATCATAATTCCATTTTTGTAAGCTTGTAAGGTACCCTTTTTTGAGGGGGGTGGTAAAAAATGGAATATACATAATCTTTTAAAAATTAAAGGTCCTCTCTGCCAAAACATAGTCTCTTAGCTCTAGCCGACTTCTTGGGAATTTACTTTCCTTGGCCCTTTCTAAAGTTATGTGGGTTCTAGATTTCAATCCTAGCTCTACTATGTAATAACCATGATGCCCAGGGCAAGTAATTTTCTTCTATGGATCTCAGTTTCTCCACCTACAAAAAAAGGGATTATATGATTTCTAAGGTCCCTACCTCTCTAATATACTACAGATCTACCACTGCCAGATTTCTCTACTCTTCCTTCTGTTACATTCCCTCCTTCCTCAACCCTGCTTACTGGCCACCTTCAAATTCCACTGCTTTTCTCTCATTTTAAATATCTTACCTCTTTGAGTTTTTCATCACAGAGATCCAGCATGGACTGAGAGATCTGAGTCAATGAGTGCTTCGGGCCTAAATGTATAGAGGAACAATAAGAGATGAGACCATGAAAAATGGGAGGCGAGAGCTGCCAATACCACTCGAGACTTTTAACACATTTACTTAAAACACTTAATATGTGCCAGGCACCAGCCTAGCTACTAGGTTAGAGAGATGTACCAGTCTTATGTTCATTTTTTCAATGCTAACACATGTCAGATACACAGCACAGACCAATAAACTAATTTTAACTTCCCTATTTACATATATCCAACAGCACTACTATTAATACTGCTGCCTTTAATACCTTAAAAGTGATACAGTGGGTGGGGAATGATAATTTGTTTAAGGATGGCTGAGGAGATCAATGCATGATTTACAGTCTTTCTATACTTAGCATATAAAATTTGTGATTTCAATTTTTGTTTACAGAACTCACGGTTTATGATGTCCTCCTGACATACGGCTAATCCAAAGCCTTGGTCATAAAAGACCCTCCATCCCATATGAGACTATTTAGTTACCCTGAAATCTGTAACAAGTGCTTGAGAAAATCCTGGAACTGTTTCCACCACTCCCCACTTACAGCTGCCCTGATTTAAGCTCATTATAGGGATAGTTAAGACATTTTCATCTACAGTAATTCTGACTGCTTCCTTTCAGCATCCTTTGCTGGATGATCTTCCTCTGTCTATTCTTTTATGTAAGTGTTCCTCCACAGACATAAACTTCAACTCTAGTCTCAACTAATTAATTTAGAATTCATTTGTTTAGTCATCCAACAAATGATTAATGACGGTCTGAGATGTATTCAGTGAGAAGAATGAAGGGAAAATAAGGCACAGTTCCTACCTTAGTTCTTGGGTCAAAGAGAATGACATGAAAATAAATCATTGCCAATACAGAGTATGAGTGCTTGAAACATCTATGGATGAAAAGACACAATGTCTGGAAATACAGACTAAACAAGGATCAGCCATATGACAGTAATTGTTGAACTAGATGAATAGGTGTGTTGAGGTTTATTCTCTACTTCTACATATACCTTCTGTATACTTCTGTATATATGTATATGTATACATATAGAGAGAAGCAGAGAGAAAGTTGAGTATAGGTGCAAATAGAGGAATACACTGGCTGCATATGAATCATGTTGTAAGTTGTTTTACAACAATTCAATCTGCATTCTGGGAAGTAGGGAAGGCCTGCTGTGACTGACATGAGTCCTGTCATTAATGAAGAGTAGAGGTCCATCAGGTAGACAACAGGGTAGACAGATATTCCAGAGGGAAGAAAAAGTATACAAAGTTATAAAGTAAGCAAATCAATAGAAACATGAAGCAACACAGTCCACAACAACCACAAGAAGTTTGGTACAACTGTAATACAGGTATGTGTGGAGGAGAAATAGGAAATGGAACTTGGAAAGGCAGCAGGGGCCATATTATAGAGGTCTCATAGGTGATAGAAAGCCACTAAAGATTTTAGACTGGAAAATATTTTTTCAAATTTGTGTTTTAGAAAAAAAAATACCCTTATCAACAGGGTGAAGAATTGGGGTGCCTGGGTGGCTCAGCCGGCTGAGTGGCCGACTCTTGATTTCGGTTCAGGTCACAACCTCACAGTTTGTGAGATGGAGCCCTGTGTCGGGTTCTGCACTGACAGTGCAGCGCCTGCTTGGGATTCTCTCTCTGCTTCTCTCTCCCTGCCCTTTACCCACTTGCTCTCTTTCTCTCTCTCTCTCAAAATAAACTTAAAAAAAACAAAAACAAAAACAAAAAACAGCCTAAAGAAATGAGGCAAGCAGCAAAGGGAAAGTCTAGAAGTTGTTGCAAGGGGTCAAACAAGAAATTACAAGGGCTTCAACTGAGATAGGAGCAACAGAGACTGAAAGGAAGGGGATGTATTCCAGCAAACTATCGAGGATACAATGTATAGGATTTAGTGATCTAGGAGTATGGGGAAGACAGGGTGGAACCAAGAATGACCACCATTTCTAGGCTGTACAACAAGGATGGTAATACCAATGAGCACGGGGTGTTATACACAAGGGATGAATCACTGGAACCTACTCCTGAAATCATTATTGCACTATATGCTAACTTGGATGCAAATTAAAAATAAATAAATTTTTTAAAAGGATGGTAATATCATCAATCTAAATAAGGCAAACAGATAAAGAGTTGTCAGGAGGGCACTGAAAAATGGACATGTCTGGCAGGCAAATGGAAAATGAGTATGGAGCTCAGAAGAGAGGTATGGGCTGGAGACAGTGATATCAGTGGATATATGGTGGCTGAAGTCATGGGAATGACAAAGATGGGAAGTAATTAGAGAAAACACTCCTGGAAAAGAGAGAAGAGAGTATCAAGGAACAACAAGTGGCCAATAGTTCCAAATACACTAAAGTTCAAGGAAGTTTTCTAAGCACATGCAAAGATGCTCAATATCAAAGACAAAAACTGTATGATCTTACTTTAGATGTATATGTACAGAATCTTAAAAAAAAAAAAGACTCATAGGAAAAGAAATGAGACTTGTGGTTACCAGAGGCAGGGGGTAGAGGACAGGGACATTGGAGGAAGGTGGTCCAAAGGTACAAGGTTCCTACTGCGTTTTTACTTTTTTGAAGTTTTTATTTATTTTTGGGGGGGAAGGAGGGGGGGGCAGAGGGAGAGCAGGCTCCAGGCTCTGAGCTGACAGCACAGAGCCCAATGCGGGGCTTGAACTCACAGACTGAGAGATCATGATCGGAGTCAAAGTTAGACGCTTAACTGACTGAGCCACTCAGGCCCCCCAACAAAGTTTCAATTGTAAGAGAAATAAGCACTCGGGATGCAATGTACAGCATGATGACTACACTACAGTTAACACTGCTGTATAATATACAGTAAAACTGCTGACAGTTAGTCCTAAGAGTTTTCATCACAAGGAAGAATTTTTTTTTTCTTTTTACTGTATCTATACAATACGATAGATGCTTACTAAAGTTACTGCGGGTAGTCTTTTCACACTACAGTAAGTCAAACCATTATGCCATATACCTTAAACGTACACAGTGCTGTATGTCAATTCTATCTCAGTAAAACCAGGGGGGAAAAGATGCTCAGTATCATTAGTCATTAGGGAGATACGGATCAAAACCACAATAAGATACCACTTCACATCCACCAAGATGGCTAGAATAAAAAAGATATACAATAACAAGCAGTGACAAGGATGTGGAGAAATCAGAACCCTTACATACTGCTGATGGGATTATATAAAATGTTGTGGTTGCTCTGGAAAACAACTTGATTGTTTCTCAAAAAGTTTCTTTTAAGCCTATTTATTTTGAGAGAGAGAGAGGATGTGAGCAGGAGAGTGACAGGGACTGTCAGCACAGAGCCTGGCACGGGTCTCGATCTCATGAACCGTTAGATCATGACCTGAGCCAAAATCAAGCATCGGACGCTTAACTGACTGAGCCATGCAGGTGCCTCAAGTTTTTTTTAACTTTTTTTTTTTTAATAAAAAGAGCCCACGAGCAGGGAAGAGGGGCAGTAAGGGAGGGAGGGAGGGAGGGAGAGAGGGGAGGAGAGAGAGAGAGAATATCTCAAGCAGCCTCCATGCTTAGCATGGAGCCCAACGCAGGGCTCAATCCCATGACCCTGGGATCATGACCTGAGCAGAAATCAAGAGTCAGATGCTCAACCGAATGAGCCATCCAAATGCTCCATCAAAAAGTTAAACATAGAGCTTCCATGCGTTACCAGCAATTCCACCCCTAGATATATATCTAAGAGAAATGAAAACAAATGTGTACACAAAAACTTATACACAAATGTTCACAGCAGCATTTTTTGTACTAACCAAGGAGTATATAAATAATGCAGATGTCTACAAACTGATGATGAAATTCTTAAAATGGGGTATGTCTATACAATGGAATACTAGGTGATGATAAAAAGGAATGAAGTACTGATACATGCTACCACATACATATTAAAGCTGATCCCTTTAAATGTGTGAATTGGGAGCTCCTGGGCGGCTCAGTCGATTTGAGCGTCTGACTTTTGCTCAGGTCATAATCTCAAGGTTTGTGAGTTCGAGCCCTGCATTGGGCTCTCTGCTGCTTAGCGCAGAGCCTACTTCAGATCCTCTGTTCCTCCCACCCCATATGCATGTTCTCTCAAAAATAGGTACATATTTAAAAATAAACATATAAATGCTTGAATTGTATATTATGTGAATCATGTCTCAGTAAAGCTGTTTAAGTAAACAGGTATTTCTGGAATTTGGCCACTTGAACCAGCAATTAGGAAGTTACTGGTACTTCAACTTCAGGGCCGTAAGGTGTGAATGGGAAGTGAGTAAGTGGAGAAGAGCATATGAAACATAGTGGTTAAGAGCATAGGCTCTGGGGCGCCTGGGTGGCTCAGTCAGTTAAGCATTTGACTCTTGGTTTCATCTCAGGTCGTGGTCTCACTGTTTGTGAGACTGAGCCCTGCACTGGGCTCTGTGCTGACAGCGCAGAACCTACTTGGGATTCTTTCTCTCCCCCTTTCTCTGTCCCTCCCCCACTCACACTCTATCTCTCTCAAAAGGAAATAAACAAACTTAAAAAAAAAAAAGAGCATAGGCTCTGGAGTTACATCTGGATTCACATCTCTGCAATTTTTTAGCAGTGTGACCACCTTAGTGAAGTTATTTAAACACTACAGGCTTATCGTATCTGTTTATCCATAAAAATAAGGATTATAGTAGTACCCATTTCAGAGATTTCTTACGGTGAAATAAAGAAAACAATGCAAGTAAAACACTTGGAGCCAATGACAGTACTGCTACTACTACTATTATCAGCAACAGGTTTGAGGAAGAAAGAGGATTGAGCTGGGGGGGATATAAGGCTATGAAAAAGTCATAACTTTAATTTCAATTTTTTTCACTTGGCAATGAGAAAAAATGAAATCATGCCATCTGCAGCAACATGGATGGAACTGGAGGGTATTATGCTAAGTGAAATAAGTCAGGCAGAGAAAGACAGATACCATATGTTTGCACTCATACATGGATCTTGAGAAACTTAACAGAAGACCACGAGGGAGGGGGAGAAGAAGGGGAAAAATAATTACAGAGTGGGAGGGAGGCAAACCATAAGAGACTCTTAAATACAAAGAACAAACTAAGGGGGGGTAGGGGGTGGGGCAGAGGGAATAGGGNCCACTTCCTATTTCAATCTACTTTTCTTTTTTTTTTTTCCCTTTTTATTAGCAAGAGATAGAGAGAGTAAGGGAGAGGGACAGTGGGGGGAGAGAGAGAGAGAGAGAGAGAGAAAGAATCTTAAGCAGGTTCCATGCTCAATGCAGAGCCCAACGCAGGGCTCAATCCCACAGTCCTGGAATCATGACCCGAGCAGAAATCAAGGGTCAGATACTCAACCGACTGAGCCACCCAGGGGCCCCCAATCTGACTTTAAGTATTTATCCTTGTAACCTGAATGACAGTTGGGCCTAACAAATGTATTCTTCCCTTGTGTGTGTGTCTAGCACTCTGGTAGGCCCTGAATATAAAGATGAATAAGACATAGTCTCTCCAGGAGGTCACAAAGTGGTGGGAGATTCTGCTATATAAATAACTATAATGACATAATAAGAGTCATAAAAGTTTATTTAATTGTGCTGGGGAGCACAGAGGATCAAAAAATGGTATTTTGGGCAGTCTAAGTCTCCATGAAGAGATGATATGAATTGGTCTGGAAACTATGAATGGAAATTCATCACCAAAAGGGAAGAAAGCACATCCCAGACAGGACATAGACTGTGCAAGAGTCATGAAGAAATGGCAACAGGATATTTAGTGAAATGTGGCAGGAGTCTCTAGTAGGTACGGGAGCCAGGCACTGGACAGGAGACTAGATAAATGGGTCAGGCCTGTTTGTGAAAGGTCACAGAATCCAGGTACTTCTATTGTCCCATGTTTACAGATGACAATACTGAGGAGGCTGTGAGAGCCTGTCTAGGGTAACTTTTCTAAGGTAACTTAATTCGTAAGTGGCAGAGCCGTGACTCATTCTCTGGCTGTACTTTTCATCCCCACACTTATATATGTGAATCTGTGCTCAAGGATCCAACTGGAGACCAGGAACCTTTATCTCCCTTATAGGCAGAAGTTGTACTGTTTCCCCTCTTTTAAGACTCAGAAAGCAGAGGGCGCCTGGGTGGGCGCCTGGGTGGCTCAGTCGGTTGAGCATCCAACTTCGGCTCAGGTCATGATCTCACGGTGTGTGGGTTTGAGCCCCACGTCGGGCTCTGTGCTGACAGCTCAGAGCCTGGAGCCCGCTTCAGATTCTGTGTCTCCCTCTCTCTCTGACCCTCCCCTGCTCACGCTGTCTCTCTCTCTCTCTCAGAAATAAATAAAACATTAAAAAAAAAAACTTGGAAAGCAGATTTCTTTCTCCTTCCCCTTCCAGCTTTTGAGCAAAGTGAACATATAATAGCCCCTATAACAAATCTGTAGGTCAAATCAAAGACTCACAACAAACACGGTCACAGGCACATACTCTGCACGGATTCCATCCACACTGTCTCTCCCTTCCACGTAATTAGGCCCACTTCTTCCTCCCACTAATCTCCAAGCAATTGTTTCATTTCAAAAGACAGACTCCAAATTCTCCAGAGGACATATTCAAAAGTGGGACTAAAAAGAAGTAATATTAAATGTGCACTCTCTGATTTTCATGACCCCAAAATGCACTGTACACCATTTCAGTCAGTCCAATCTAGTCTGACTTTAGGACTCGTAAGGTGACTACGTCACTGAAAGGTGACCTTTGCAGTCAAGGAACAGGTGATTCTTACCATTGTAGGTTGCACTGTTTTTCACAATCAGCTCCAAATGTTCTCTGAACTCTTCCCGAGATGGGTAGAGGCGTTTACGTACATTTTCACGGAGTGTCTGTAAGTCCATTGGTCGAGTGATGATTTTGTAGTAGTCCTTCACAACCTTTGCATTGACTGGAGTGTGGAAAGGGTAGGTCTGTGCCAACAAGAGATAGCATTATCCGTGAGCAAAGAACACTTGACGCAGCCGATTCCTGAAGACTCACATCTTACCTGCCTACCTGGCCATCAACTCTTNACCAAACTATTAAAAAAAAAAAAAACCCCAAAAAACTACATTGCAAAGAATTAGGAGTTCCAGGCACCTAAGCCTGTACTCTACTGCCCTCTATCTGAAATCACAGGCACAACAAAGGACCTTACCATTACTATTGGAGACATGAATGCAATGAACTCACATTTGGAAGATCTCTCATGTCATTGATGATAGACTCCAAGATGGATGACAAGGTCACCATTGGGTCTGTTCTGCGCCGGTGGATGGACTTATGAGGTCTCTAAGGAAAAACGAGAAATCAGAGAGGGTGTTCCATTAAGTAAGAAAAACAAACAAGTAATGCTTTCTAGCTATAGCTTAGAAATCTTGTAACGAACAGTATGCATAATTTTCAGGACAGGGCCAAAGGGAGAATAATCTAAGGCTGGGCCAGAGCCGTGGGTTAGAGCGCTGGAGAAATTAATGAGAATCCCACCTAGTCAGAAGGAAGCAATGCAGATACTCACATTTAAGTAGTCACAGTGAACAGTGGTTCCAACTCGCCGTTTCTTCTTGGGAGGAAGTTGCTGTTTGGGGAACTTGAGAACCAGGGATTTTCTGCGAACCTCATCTGCACTGTAATCAATAACACTTTCATAGCATGCAGTCCATATCTCTAGTCACCAGAAAAAAAGCCAACTACAATGAAGAGGTCCAAAGTACCTGATCATGAGCCTTGGGGAGGAAAAAGCCAAACCAAAGACCAGATAGCCACATTCTAAGGCTCAGATCAGGCAAGGCCTTATACAATCTTCAAATTAATAAAGAACTAGGCAAGCCACAACTTCACCTCAGTTTCCTAAATTTGGAAGATAAGGGAACGGGGCTAAAGGAATTTCAAAAATCCTTCCAGCTCCAACATTCTACCTTAGGGTTCAAGGGCTAGGAAGCTGAACTTACTTACAATGGAAACAAGGACGAAATTAAAAACTGGTTTGAAACAAAAATGAGTTTGAGTTTCTCTCAATCATTAAAAGCCCAACCACCTTCTTCCTTTCCATTGCATAGAAGCAAGATGCCACATTTTCCTTTTCTAATGTTCTTCAAAACATACTATTACAGATACTGATAAGTTAAATCAAGAACGGAAAAGAGTCCCACACTTGATAGGAGCAAAAACAAATCATGGTGATGGGCGGTAACTAGGGTTATGGTAATGATCCCTTTGTAACGTACATAAACAGAGATTTACAATATTGTACATCTGAAACTTACACATTACATACCAATTTTACCTCAATAACAAATTAATATAACTATGTATCAAATTGATTAAAAATTACACACAAAAAATCATTCAAATATATTTTGAATATAATACCCTGACCGTTCAACTTCACTAGCATATAGTCTAAGGATATCAAACTAGAGCAAACACTTTGATCCTACTTTAAAGGTTTGTTGTTAGTGGTACTGGTATTAGACTTCTCAGACTATTTTGTACAAAACAATAACTATTTTGTACATAACAATAACAAATGTACAGATGGAGCAAATGATTCAACGTCTTGATGCTGGGAACCAGAGAAAGGATACAAATACGAATGGCGAAAGAAGAGGAAGACTCTGTAGACACAATTTTATTGGAGGTTTTGACATCAGGGTTTTGATATGTTATTTACAATATATGTTTATTCCCTAGTTCTGTCCACTAAAAGCCTAGAAGCAAGGACATCTCAGTGGCAATGAGCATACCTAATACCTAGATCTTGGTTCTAAATACCATTCCCCAATAAAAGGAACCAGGGCTCTTTGAGGAAATGGCTGGTTCTAGGTCTTGAACAAGGAAATTTCAAGGACAGCGTAGAACTTCTTGTGTCAGAAAGCAAAGAAGTTCTAAAAAGGACACAGGATCTGGCTTTAAGAGGTCAAATTTGAGACAACATGGGCATCACAATTAAAATAGTGTTAATAAGTTAAATTACATTAAGTTTACAAAAGGAAGAATTTCAAAATCCATAGTAATAAATGAAAAGGAAAGGAGAGCTTTTCTTTATAGAATGCCAGTTAATGTAGAAAGAATGCTATCATTAGAAAAACCACAGTTTCACAACCCCCAATGTAATCACTGAGTTAGGCAACGATCATCAATGGATGCTACAACTACTGAGAGAAAGACTGTTAGGGAACAGGATATTCACCCACATGCTAATTACAAAGGGAAAAACATACCTTTATTATAAGAGGGTTCTGGGGATCACCACTAAGATGACCAAAACAGTGAGAAAACCTGGCATTATATGCTTCTTGATGTGGCGTAATAAGTACATATCATCACCTATATAGTAAACTTGCCAAAGACATTTAATCTAAACGTAACCAGTGAGAAAACAATCAGACAAATCCAGAATATGGGATATCTTATGAGACAGCTGGCCTGGACTCTTCAAAAACTTCAATGGCATGCAAACCAAAATAGGCAGAGAGAACAGTTCCAGATTAAGAAGTATTCAAAATAGTTAANTGAACTAGGGGCAGGGCAGGCTGTAAAGGACACTGAGACAACCAAAGAAATTTAAATAAGAACCAGATATTAGATACTACTGACCTAATGTTAATTTTCTTAGGTGTGATGGTATGTTATGTCCTTTGTCTTAGACAATGTGCAGAATTTACGAGTGAAACATCGAGATGCCTGCAACTTACTTCCAAATAGTTCAGCAAAACAAAATGTTTTAGACATATAAAAATGAAACAAACATGACAAACATTAATTGTAACTTTAGAGGAATGATATACGTACTCTACTATTCTCTCAACTTTTCTTTAGGTTTGCAAGTTTCTAACTAAAAAGTCAGGGGGAAAATGTTTCTTAATTTAAAAACTTCACTTGATTATCTGTTACATTCTCTGAGAGCAAGAGACAGGTAGGAATAAGCATAGTTCATGTCTCCTTAATCCTTCTGGGTGGTCCATTATCAGGACACTGAAATTAGGGGGGCACCTGGGTGGCTTAGTGGGTTAAGCGTCTGACTTCGGCTCAAGTCGTGATCCCACGGTTTGTGGGGTCGAGCCCCGGATTGGGCTCTGTGCTGACAGCTCAGAGTCTGGAACCCGCTTCAGATTCTGCATCTCCCTCTCTCTCTGCCCCTCCCCCGCTCATACTCTCTCTTTGAAAAATAAACAAACATTTAAAAAAAAAAAAAGAACACTGAGATTAGGGACTTTACAAATCTAGTGAGTGCTCTGTGCCAGGCACTGTACTATATGCTTCTATAATCTCTCATTTTACCTTTGCAACTTCCCTGGTCAAGGAGGTTTTATTTTGTAAATAAGGAAGTGGAGACTCAGGAAGTTAGGCAGCATGCCCCAAGGCGAGCGGGAGAGCCTAAGGAGTGCTTTATGACAAAAGACCCTAATTTTCATCACCGGAAACAATTACTGAGGAAAACCCATGAAAGCACCCATGCCCTCAGTTCCACTTAGAGGACCCATCATACCCACCCCTGCCCCCCTTCGACCACAGACAGATCTCCCCACGGCACTTCCTGGGTGCTATCCCTTACCTCTCAATCAGCTGTTTCCCCAGGACAATCTTGGTCCCTTCAACCTTGATAAGTTCTTCATTATCATTATGAATGACAGTCTTTTCCAGCTCTTCCTCCTGCTCCTCTGTCATGGCAACAGGGTTGGAGGGCGGAGCATTTGTTTGATAGTAGAGGGGGCAGAATTTGTTCGTCCTCATGTGCCCAATGGCACCACAAGCCCCACACTTCAGCTGCAAAAGGGAAAAGTATCAGCATGTCAGAGGTAAACAGGCTGCACGAGATTCGCTTTACAAAATACACACAAGGCAGGAGAGAAACAAAGGCAGGTGCAGAACTTTTGCTGTAACAGAGTTGCTCTACACCTTTCGACCAGAAGCCACTGGACACAAGAGCATGTATGGAAACGACACATTAAAAATAAAATGCAATCCAGAAACTGGACATTTTAAAACTATCAAACGAGGAAGAAAAGGGAGAGGATTTCTACCCTAAATTTAAGTTGTAAAGTATGAAAATGTTAAATATGCAGGAGAAAGTCTCTTAGAAGCCCAAAGTGTATTTCCAGTCCCAAGGAAAAGGCTCATTAATACCAAGTCTCCATCTCAGCTTTGCAACTGATCTCAGTTTCATCTGTAAAATGGGGTCTCTATCATAGTTATTGAATATCATATATAAGGAAGGAACTTGAGGGGCGCCTGGACGGCTCAGTCAGTTAAGCATCTTTCGGTTCAGGTCACGATCTCACAGTTCATGGGTTCGAGCCCCATATTGGGCTCTCTGCTTACAGTTCCGAATCTGGAGCCTGCTTCGGATTCTGTTGTTTTCCTCTCTCTCTGCCTCTCCCCTGCTTTCTCTCTCTCTCACATAAATAAACATTAAAAATTTAAAAAAAGGAAAGGAACTTGAAAATATTTAATGACCTCAGTCCATGTTACCAGCAGTTGACATTTACTGAGACTTTTACAGTGTATAAAGCGTTTCCCATGCATCGTAGCACTTAACTCCAACAACATTATGAGACAGGTATCATATTTTATAGAAGAGAAAAACAGGTATGGTAAGGTTAAGGTCCCAGAGCAACTAAGTGGCAGGACGAGAATCCAGAGTTGGATCTTCTGTTTCCAAGTCCACGGCTCTTTGCGCTATAGTGCGGTTGCCTCATTTTATGGTGTACATTCCAGTTATGTTGTAGAGTAATATCTGGAATCCTACTGAAGTTATGGAAAGCAACTTGTACCATACGTTTTTTTCTGTTACTTCTTTCAATATGTACAATTTTAAAAAGATGTGTATGTAGATAGATAGATAGATGTACACGTAAAAAAATCTATCTCAGCCAAACCTATCTCAACTTCTAGGAAATATTCCCAACTGATGAAGTATAAAATTCACACCCAATGGCACCAGATTAGCCACATGAGTACTGGTAACACCTGCCTGGTAGCCACACCAACTCAAACTAGCTTTCCACAATACTGCCCTCACTCCCAGTTAGGGAGGGTGCCAAAAGCTAAGGGAAAAAAGCATGCTTTCTTCCTTTGCCTTGTTAGCTATGATTATGCCACATTAATATTTACTTTTAGGTCAGGACGCTCCTTCATTTTTTTGGGTTTCTTCTCAGGAGGACCCTTAAGCTTCTCCTTTTCCTGGTTCCGCTTAAGCCGCCTAAGCTGCTCTTGAATCCTCCGCCGCTCCTTTCTCATCTCTTCTCGATGCTGTTCATCAAAAAGGGCAAACTTTCGACTAAACGACAAGGGGGAACATAGAATAGGACCATAAGCAAACTTAAGCCAAGAAGACTGTCCTGACAGCTAAACATCTCGCAACTAAAGTAATCCATCCAGGCAGAAATAAAAGGGGCTGCCTGGCAGGCTTCCACGTGCCAGGAGGCACCTCTCTCAGAAAGAGACATCCCGAGCAATCCCTGAGATTTCTGCCAATCGACCACAATGCAAAGGACCCAGGTGGAACTGGAGACACGCCTTTATTTTGTAGCAAACCTGAAATTCTCCCTGTGATTTCGCTCTGTTCAAATCCAAAGATCTAAAGGCACCCAATCAACACAGAAGGCCAAGGTCAACTTTACAGAAAATCCTGTCACTAAGACTCAAGCACCTACCTCCTCCTCCTCCTTCCCCGCCCCTTTTATCGTCCTCCTTATCATACTGGAAATCGGTGAGTCAAACTCACATGAATTCCTCATCTTTTGTGGTCCGTATGCGCACGTAGGCATCGATGACAGCTGGCTTTCGAACAGTCTCACAGCGAACATACTCCTTCCCCTCTTCATCTCGAAATGTGCGATAAATCTTGAGACAACGCCCGGTGGCAGAAGAGTTAAGGCTAGTCACAGAAGCTGTGTCATCATCTCTGTGATTGTTTCCTGATGCTGCTGAACCTGCTGCTGCAAGGCAGAAGAAGATTTCCACACATTCTCCCTACCACCCAAACAGTCCTTTTCCTGGAGTGGAGTGGGAACCTCGAGGCTCAACACGCCACAAAAGTATGGTTCTACAGAAAGCATCAATGTCACCACCAGCCCCCAGTACACTGATTTGTCGTTTCCTGACTTCATTTTACCACTGTCAATGTTCCTATTTTTTGTTAAGTACCAGAAGTTCTGAAAGGACCTCAAAGAACTGTATGTTACAGAGGACAGAAGAAAAGTAGCTGTATTCCAAGTCCTCTGAATAGCAAAAGAAAAGTCTACGCAGCAAGGAGCTGATATTCACGTTAAAGGAAAGCACTCACTAGGGGGCGCCTGGGTGGCCCAGTCAGTTAAACATCCGACTTCGGCTCAGGTCATGATCTTGCGGTTCGGGAGTTCAAGCCCCATCTCGGGCTCTGTGCCGACCGCTGAGAGCCTGGAGCCTGCTTCAGATTCTATGTCGCCCTCTCTCTGCCCCTCCCCTACTCACACTCTGTCTCTCTCTCTCTCTCCAAAATAAACAAACGTTAACAAAATTTAAANTTACCCAAGCACCAAGGGGCAAAACTGCCCCACAGAAACAAGTCCAGAGTCTCAAGGCCTAGAGTATGCATCTCATAATTTAATGTGAATGAATAGAAATCACCTGAGAAATCTCATTAAAACAGATTCAAATTCAGTAGGGCTTGGGGTGAGGCCTGAGAGTCTGCGCTTCTAACAAGCTCCCATGTGACATAGATACTGCTGGTCCAGGACCTCGCTGATGGAAAGGCTTTATCACATCTTTACAAAGTAGTCAGAACACAAAATCACACAAAGCTTTTACAGAGAGGAGCAAACAAAGGAAACACTACTAGGAGTGAGAACAGTCATTCAAATCTTCATCTGGAGTCTTTATCCTCTCTCTCTCTGTGTCTACATCCAAATTTTCAATTGCCTGCTTGACACCTATACTGGGAAGTGTCCTGGGCACCTCAAACTCTACACGTTACTTCCTCCCTTCTCACACCTGCTTTTTTTTCTGAAATTTACTACCTTAATCAATGGGACCACCATCTTTCTAGCAGGCCCAGAATGAAATCTTAGGGTCACCTTGATTTTTCTCCTCTTCTCACTCCCAGTATGCTTATCCCAAACCAGGTCAGGCCTTTATCGTCCCCACCCTCAACTTTTGCAATTTTTGGTCGACTTTTAATTATAACTCTTTTGAGAATCTTCTGAAAGCCACGGGTCTTCTCCTCAGAAAAGGTACACTTACACAGAATTTTACATGTGACTTCAGAGGGTTCAAGAGCAACTCCCTAAATCCATCCATGAATTCTGTATGACAAACCCTCCCCCTCTAGGAGGAATGCCTAGAAAGCTCATGTGACACACAGCACCACTAGCCCTGGCTTGGGCAGGCCCGGTACGCGCCAGAGGCAGGGAATGGACCAGCAGCGTGTCTTCCATCTGTGCCCCACAGACAAACCTACAGTCCAGGCGGCAGTAATCCCCTACCTCATCTATAGGCCTGGCTATACTCATTCCCTACTTCTTCCGCCTCCAGCTTTGCCTCAGTTATTAGTCTGAAGTCAGTTACTTCAAGATCCTTCTCTTTCTTGTCTGTGAAGACACTACCCTCACCCAGTAGCATCCGCTGCAGTTCCTTTCGCTCCTGCTCCTCCCGTTCACGTGACAGCTGAGAGCTGGTTTTCTTATTCTGCAACATGTTCTCAATGTTCTTTCCCATTTCTTCGAAGTCACTGTCTTCAGCTGAGCTGCTGTCTGTGTCTGTTGATAATACTTCGGTCGATGACAAAACTCTAAAAAGAGAAAAACAACGTTAAGAGGAGGGGAAATATGAAAGTGTATAAAGAGCTGAAGAAATATGGTTTCAGGTAAGAAGAGGAAGGTGGGAAATCAACCTTAAAAAGGAATACCCTAAATCCAGTAAGACATGGGGGCCTTAACAGAAAAGTTTTCCAAAGTTTTCCTAGACATCTGTCAACAAGGGAAGTTTGAAATATGAAAAAGCACAGCAACTCTTTCAGAATTCCGTGCGAAAGCCTAAGAAACATCTTTAATTGAGCATTACCACGTGGATAAGTAAAGCCTTCAGAAAAACACTCACTGTCCCCCACCACCACTGTAATAACTGCCAGGCCCAAATAGGCCACAGAAGCAAGCTATCACGGAACCTAGACCTCAAACCTAGCGCCTCTTGCCACTTCAAAACCTTTGCCAAGTCGCTCTCAAAGGAGTACGTGTCCGAGCAGTATTATGAACAGATACCACCCTGAAATCTCAGATACCTGACCCCCTAGTCATGTGATAAGGTAACCTCCTCTTCATTATAATAGTGTCTGTGACCTCTCCCCTTTGCAACTTGGACTTTCTCAAACAAACACACTTGTTCTGCAGGTCAAAGATGCGCTGACATTCCTCTTTGTAACGCTCTTGATGCTCAGCCACAGAAAACCTTGATCCACGGGCAAATTTACTCATGGGCCCCTCTCCGGAGCGGGCCTGTTCTGTTGACATTGTGCGTACCACGTCGATCACTTCCCAGCGGGACAACTTTTTAATCTACAGAAGAGATGGACACACACATATACATAAGTCATCAGATATTTGAAAGAATAAACCAAGGCACACACTTAGAGAGGTAGACATACATACATACATACAAACAAACACACATACATACATACATAAATATCACCCAGGGGCGCCTGAGTGGCTCTATCAGTTAAGCATCTGACTTTGGCTAAGGTCATGATCTCACTGCTTGTGAGTTTGAGCCCCGGCTCAGGCTCTGTGCCGAAAGCTCAGAGCCTAGACCCTGCTTCGGATTCTGTGTCTCCCTCTCTCTCTGCCCCTCCCCTGCTCTCTCTTTCTCTCTCTCTCAAATATAAAAAAATAAAAAATATAAAGTTAAAAAAATTTTTTTTAAATCACTCAAAGTGGGTTAAACAGAAAGCTTTGAGAAAGCTAACTTCTGAAAAAGTATCCAAGATGCAGAATACTACAACCCACATCACAAAATTATCCACATAGTTCCTTACATTTGCCTCCCAGCTTTTCCCTCTATATACAAAGCCCCTATGAGACTCTAAGTTTCCCTCTTCCACACTCACCTCTTCCTCAGGCACACCAAATTTACGTAGAAGCTGCTTGGCATTTTTCAGAGAAAGGCGACGGAGATCTGCATCTGTTCCTTTTGCTGTCTTCTTCACAGGCTGAGGTTCCTTATCATCCTACCTCAGACATAAAATACAACAGGCAAGAAATGTAATAAGTGGAACCCCTTATAGCAGGAATCTAAGTAAGTCATCCTGTCTACTTAGGCGTTTTCCAAGTCCTCCACGCCATCCATTTCCACTCCTTATCTTCCATTTCTTCCTCCCATGATTTTTAGCTTCTAGGATTTCAGACAGTCTCACCTTCTGCTGTGTTGGTTTGTTTGGAATCTTAACATAGGAGAATCCTTCACCACACCCTGTAGGATCTGCAACCCCAGTCACCTCCAGGAGACACTTGCCCTTCATGGCAGCAATGAAAGCCCTTGTGGTGTTCCATGGAGCAGTCCGAACCTGAGGTATAGAAAGACATTCTAAGGGCTGTGGGAAGCGTGCTCTATGTCTAGCCATACTTAGAAGGTTGGGGCGCCTGGGGGCTCAGTCGGTTGAGTGTCTGATTCTTGATTTCAGCTCAGGTCATGATCCCAGGGTCATGGGATGGACCTGGGTCAGACTCTACACTGGAGCCTGCTTAAGATTCTCTTTCTCTCTCCCTCTCTCTCTCTCCCTAAAATAAAAACTAAAAAAAATTGGGGCACCTGGGTGGCTCAGTCGACTGAGCATCTAACTTCAGCTTAGGTCATGATCTCATGGTTTGTGAGTTTGAGCCCCATATTGGGCTCTGTGGTGATAGTGTGGAGTCTACTTCGGATTTTCTCTCTGGCCCTCCCCTGCTCGTGTTCTCTCTCTCAAAATAAATAAATGAGCTTAAAATTTTTTTAAAGGAATTTAAATAGAAATCAAGATATCAGGTAGCAGAAGGAGGAATATGTGGAACACTGGCACCTTTCAGCCCCATATTCCTTGGGATATACTGAGAGTTCTCAAAGACAGTGTAGCCCCACCCTTAACGATGCTCAAAGAAGTTAGACTGATGATGCATTTGGTTGCTCCACTGCTCAAATGGCTTCTCTGGCATAACCAACATATTCTATAAGTAAATAATAAGATGTTTTACAAAGCACTGGCCTTAACTCCAGCAGCATCAAACCAAAGTCCATTCTACCTCTGCCACCGGTTTGATGAAAAATGTCTGTCCTCCTTTGGGACCCTGAATAGTATTTACTGACCCCTGAAAAATTAAGACAAGAGGAATATGCTTGTCCACACAGACCAGTTAAGAGTATATACATGATCAGCTAAAAAGTGGACAATTCTATTCAAGTTTCAATCCTGAAGGCTATTCAACAAAATCCTTAATTTCTGAAATTCTCAGACATCCACTCACTTTTTTTCACTCCAACCTCAAAAGAACACCACTGCAATGTTTCTTCACTCACTCTGATCTCACTTTACTATCATTCACTGATTTAACAAATATTTTTTGAATACCTACTCCATTCCAGGCACTACTTTCTCACAGACCTCCTATTAGTGAGGCTGAGACAAATAAGCAACCAAATTCAATACTGCACCACTGGTGCATTAACAGGAAAGTAGAAAGTGTTACCTGTACATTAAGAAGGGAAGAGCGATGATCCAGTATGAGTGAAGGGTGAGAGTGAGGGCAAGAGTCGGGACAAGATTCCAAAAGAATATAAACTGCAGACAAAGGTAAGATAGTAGAGGAGTGGCGAGGAAATATTCTAAGCAGAGGAAAAGGCAGTTGCAAAATCCCAGAAGGCAACAAAAGACCAGTTAGGAGTATATACATGGTTAGCTTTAGCATATTTGGAGCTTAGAGTACAAGATGGGCAGTGACAGGAGGTGAGAGGAGGTCAGAATTACATACAAGACCCAAATCATGTAGCTTCTTGTAAATAACATAAATAGCTACTTTCTGAAAGAAACGAGGACCCAAAGGAAGTCTTTGGGCAAGAAAGTCATACATATGATCAAGGTTTTGTTAGGATACAACAGAATGAAAAGGCAACCTACAGAATGGGAGAAAATATTTGCATAGCATGTATCTGAGGAGATATTAATATCCGGAATATACAAAGAACTCCTAAAACAACAAAAAAAAAACCTGATTCAAAAAAGGACAAATAAGACATGAATAGACACTTCTCAAAAGAGGATCTACAAATGTCCAATAAGCAACATAACTAATTATTAGGGAAATGCAAATCAAAATCACAATGAGATACCACCTCATACCCATTAGCATGGCTACTATCAAAAAATTCATAAATAACAAGTGTTGGCAAGTTTGGAGAAACTGAAATTCTTATATACCATTGGTAGGAGCATAAAATGCCCCAGATGCTTTGAAAACAAAAAGTCTGGAGGTTGCTCAAAAAATTAAAAACAGGGGCGCCTGGGTGGCTTAGTCGGTTAAGCGTCCGACTTTCGCTTAGGTCGTGATCTCGCGGTTCGTGGGTTCGAGCCCCGCGTCGGGCTCTGTGCTGACAGCCAGCTCAGAGCCTGGAGCTTGTTTCAGTCTGTGACTCCCTCTCTCTCTGACCCTCCCCTGCTCACGCTGTCTCTCTCTCTCCTAGAAATAAATAAAACATTAAAAATTAAAAAAAAAATTAAAAACAGAACTACCATGTGATCCAGTAATCCACTTCCGGGTACATACGCAAAATAACAGAAAATAGAACCTTGAAGAGATATTTGCACACTCACGTTCATAGCAGCACTATTCACAATGGCTAAGAGGCAGAAACAACGCAAATGTCCATCAATGGATGAATGGATCAACAAAATGTGGTGTATACATACAATGGAAAATTATTCAGCCTTAAAAAGGAAGGAAATTCTGATATAGGCGACAACACGGATGAACCTTGAGGATACTATGCTAGATAAAATAAACCAGTCACATAGAAACAAATACTGTAGGATTCCACTTAGCTGAA
>NW_027527457.1:256845-264094 GCF_008692635.1 Crocuta crocuta | reverse complement strand
ATTTAAGAGGAGTAAAATTCATTGAGACAGAAAGTAGAGTGGTGGTTGCAGAGGTTGGGGGAGAGAACAATGGGGACTTGTTGTTTAATGGGTAACAGAGTTTCAGTTTTGCAAGATGAAGAGTTCCAGATATTGGTTATATGAACCGAACATTAGTGAGCTGTATACACTTAAAGGTTAAAGTGGCAAATTTTATGTTATGTATATATTACCACAACTAAAAAAAAAAGAAAGAGTACTTGTTGCATGAGTCCATTTATCTAAAATTCTAGAAAGCATGGGGCACCTGGATGGTTCAGTCAGTTAAGCATCTGACTACAGCTTCAGGTCATGATCTCGCAGTCTGAGTTTGAGCCCTGCATCAGGCTCTGTGCTGACAGCTCAGAGCCTAGAGCCTGCTGCAGATTCTGTGTCTCCCTCTCTCTCTCTACCCCTCCCTGGCTCATGCTCTGTCTCTCTCTCAAAAATAAACAAAGATTAAAAAAAATAAATAAAATTCTAGAAAATGTGAACTGACCTATAGTGACAGAAAGCATCTGTGGTTGTCAGGGCACAAGGAGGGTGACAAGAAGGGAGAAAACAGAAGAAAGGAATTTCAAAGGGGCACAAAGAAACTTTTGGGGTGACAGATATATCATCTTGTTATGAGGATTCACATGTATAAACATACATCAAAACACATCAAATTGTACACTAAATATGTGCTGCTTATAGTATGTCAATCTTATCTCAATAAAGCTGCTTTGTAAAAAAAGGATAAATATGGAGTGCCTGGATAGCTCACTCAGTTAAGTATTGGATTCCTGATCNTCTTCTGGAAATCTTCCTCATTTTCTTCTTCTGGAGCAAAAAAGGACTTCTCACCATAGCCAGCATCCTGGAAGAGCACAAATCTATGCATGTAAACCAATCAATAAATTGGAAAAGACAGAGTACAAGTTTCACTATGTACCAAGTACAGAATATCAAAGTACATTTTTGCACAGAGAATAGAATAGACTCTGTAAAGTCTTCAATGTATCTATCACCATGCTATTACACTTTAGGGCACTTGCCAGTTGATATATGGATAGGTAAGACCCATAAAGGAAGCAAGATAGTGATGCTCGTGACTGTAGACTCGGTAACTCAGTGGTCTAGCTGTGCTATCACACCCCAGATCTAGGGGACAAGGACACCTTGCCTTCTCTAAAGCACATGTCTGACACCGTCACCTCGGTCCACCTGCAAGGCCATGGAAAACAACTGAGAAGTCTTTTCCTGTTTACATGCCTGTCTTGTAAAGAACGAAGCTTCAGTTTGTTTTCCGCATTCAAGAGTCTCTCATGGTTGTGGGTGGGAGAGAGGGGAACAGGGGTGATGGGCATGGAGGAGGGCGCTTGTTGGGCTGAGCACTGGGTGTTATATGTAAACCAACTGGACAATAAACTATTTAAGGGGAAAAAAAAAAGAACGAAGCTTAAAGTCACCACCTACATGGATGCAACAATATGCCCTACGTCTCTCATTAGGCCTTCCCACCGATATTCAGCTACACTGTAGTTTTCCTCAGCACCACTGTACACCGAGTTCCTCACGTAGTTTGAATTTTCAAATAACTGGTTAATAACCTAGTAACCATCGCTTCTAAGCCAATGGGAATAGTCTTCATCCTCCCCTCCCCGGGAGCAGTCCATGGGCAGAGGCAGTGCCTGAGAGGCAGGTGCTCACCTTCAGCCGCTGCTCGGCCGCTATCATGCTGTAGTAAGCACAGCACTGCTCTGGAGACACCATAGCTCGGATCTCTTCTTCAGTCGGCAAACGGAAATCAGACTTCAGCACCCACCAGTTTGAGTCCATCCCTAGAAAAAGCAGAGAGAATGAGATCATTCCGAATTCCTAAGGCCCTTTCCTTGGCAGCAAGAAGGATAATAAAGAGAGGCGCCTGGGTGGCTCCGTCGGTTAAGCATCCAACTTCAGCTCAGCTCATGATCTCATGGTTTATGAGTTCAAGCCCCATGTCGGGCTCTGTGCTGATAGATCAGAACCTGGAGGCTGCTTTGGATTCGGTGTTTCCCTCTCTCTCTGCCCCTCTCCAGCTCACACTCTCTCCCTCTCTCAAAAATAAGTAAACATTAAAAAAAATTTTTTTAAAAGGATAACAAACCAAGACTAAACCACGCAATGTCCCAAAAGGTCTAGCCATGACCTCCAAAGAACACCCCTGCTGCTAGGTTCCCACCATCTCATGGAAGACATCCAACATGCAGTGAGCTTCTTGGTAGGCCAAATCAAAAATTAATCAGAGGGGCGCTTGGGTGGCTTAGTCGGTTAAGCGTCCGACTTTCGCTTGGGTCATGATCTCGCTGTTCGTGGGTTCGAGCCCCGCGTCGGGCTCTGCGCTGACTGCCAGCTCAGAGCCTGGAGCCTATTTCAGAGTCTGTGTCTCCCTCTCTCTCTGACCCTCCCCTGCTCACGCTGTCTCTCTCTCTCCTAGAAATAAATAAAAAACATTAAAAAAAAATTAATCAGAGCCGCCATCATTGGAAGATTTGCTACTTCCTTGATGACTATCAGTTTCTAATTCTGGTAGCTATATACTGATCCTTTAACTGAGGGCCTGAATTCTTTTCCTGGAAAGAAGTAAAGAGAACAAATAGTCACAGCTGATGACCTGTGCGTTTGAAGTCAGCGCAGAGCTTTAGCCTCTTCCGGATGCTACTTTCTGAGTGAGAAGGAAAGGCTTTTTTAATATCTTCCATTCGGATCCGCCGTGGCCGATCTTTACTCTTCCAGAAGAGGCGGTAAATAAAAACCTGCCCAACAAACCAACATTTTTCATTTGGCAAAGTAAAGGAGAAACAAAGTCCTGGCCAGGGCTCCTTCCCCTGCTAAGCCCCTGTGGGTTTTGATCTGTCCTGATGTGCCCCCAAATCCACATACCCTGTTACATGCATCCTGACCCCGTCCCTATTCTCTCATTCTTACCTGGAGAAAGTCTCGAATGTGTGTATTAGCTCTTTTGGAGTTGGGCCCAGGAACTTCAAACAAGGGGCACTGCTGGCCAACCACAAAAATATCCACTAATTCTCGAATATAGTAACCTTGTCTGGTCCGAATGATAAGGAAGTCTGTTTCTGGCATCTTATGAAGATAAATTGGGGCACGAAAAAGATTGTTCTCAAAGGCCTAACAAAAGTAAAAACATGAAAATTATATACAGAGAAGCCCTAGGAAATCCAGTGAACAAGTGAGAAAGGAAAATCAAGTTGTTTACTCTCCATTCCCATAATGCCGTCTGAAATCTGTCCAGTTAAATGAACAAACTGTAATACAGAATGTCAAACAGGACTAGAACAGTAATTTTTTACCCACTGGCTATCTTTAAGAGTGGGTAGTAGGGGCCCCGCCTGGGTGGCTCAGTCGGTTAAGCTTCTTACTTCAGCTCACGTCACGATCTCATGGTTCGTGAATCTGAGCCCCATGTCAGGNCTATACCTTCTAGGACTGCTGTGACTATCTATGAATATCACCTTATAAACTAACAAGCATTCTATCACAATCCTAGACCCCAGTATAGCCCAACATAGTATAGGTAAGATCAAAACATTTGTTAAATAAGAAAATGACAAAAACAAAAAACTAATGAAGTAGAAGGCATGCTGGAAAGACAGACTAAACACACAGGACAGAAACATTTGAGCTTCTTTAAGTAGAGAGCCATACGGGGATCAACTGTCCCAAAAAGCCTGTGATTCTAAGGAAAGACTTCTCAGAAAATCAGAAAGGAGGACAGAAAGAGAGATCTTCAATGTATGGATGAGTATAGAAAATTCTACATGTGGGATGCCTGGGTGGCTCAGTCGGTTAAGTGTCCGACTTCAGCTCAGGTCATGATCTCGCGGTTCGTGGGCTCGAGCCCTGCATCGGGTTCTGTGCTGGAACCTCAGAGCCTGAAGCCTGTTTCAGATTGTCTCTCTCTCTCTCTGTGCCCCTCCCCGCTCATGCTCTGTCTCTCTCTGTCTCGAAGATAAATAAAAACTATAAAAAAATTTTTTAAAAAAAGAAAAATTCTACATTTGGGGAAAAAAAGAAAATTGTAAGTGTGAAATAGGGAGGAAAAACAGCATTACGGAAAATAAAAAAGGATCTTCAAGAGACTATAAAAGTATTTACAGAATAGAGGAGTCTGGGTGGCTCAGTCGGTTAAGCGTCTGACTTTGGCTCAGGTCATGATCTCACGGTTCGTGGGTTCGAGACCCGCATCCAGCGCTNATTCTGTGTCTCCCTCTCTCTATGCCCCTCCCCTGCTCCCTCTCTCTCTCTCTCTCTCTCTCTCAGAAATAAATAAAACATTAAAAACATTTTTAAAAAAGTATTTACAGAATAAAGGGAGGGATTGGTAGAAAATCTCAACAGAAAGTGAACAGACAAAGAAATGTCAGGAAGAGTATAAAGATACTACTCAAAATCTGGTGGGAAATGGACTATGAATGTCAAGGATAAAGAAAATAATGGGCTTTGCAGACGCTTTAGGGGAATAAGCAATAGTAGTGATAGACTGTAACTAGGTATAGGGGTGCCAGGGTGGCTCAGTCAGTTGAGCATCCAACTTCAGCTCAGGTCATGATCTCGCAGTTTGTGGGTTCAAGCCCCACATCAGGCTCTGTGCTGACAGCTTGGAGCCTGGAGCTGCTTCGGATTCTGTGTATCCCTCTCTCTCTGTCCCTCCCTGCTCATGCTCTTTCTCACTCTCTCTCTCAAAAATAAACAAACATTAAGAAAAATATTTTTAAATACACGAAGAAAAAGACTGTAACTAGGTGTAAGAGGAGGNCATCATTTGTGTGCCTCTGTACTTCCCCTTAACAAAACATGTATAAAGTTAGGTTACCAGAGGGCCTCTCTGCACCCGTCAGAACAAAGAGGTGGGTAAAAATACTTCCACTGTGGCCAGGGACTGTAAATGGCATGGGTCGGGTGTGGTTTAATACTCAAGATGACCATGACTCACACCAATCAAAACATACCAAATGTAGAGACAAATTACACATTAATTAACTACAGTATATTATTAATCCCAGTTTGACTCCCCTATGCCACCCAGATGTTTCTGGACTTCTTACCAGTGTTATGTTTTCAAAAAACGATTTCAAATTTAATTCACAACATTATTAGGAACCAGTTTTAATAAAAAGACCAAAAGAAAATTGGGGGATTGTAAGCATTTGGGATCATACTGGTCTTCTCCACACTTGATGTATAAACAGTACTTCAATCAACTAGAGTTGGTTCTTTCGGGGCTGATTAGTGCCTCACCTGTCCAGGTCCTTAGGAAAGAATTATCACAGGAAAGAATTCCTTACCTGCAGTAACTGGCCAGGATGGAGAGAGCCTAGGAAAGGAGATGTGTGGCAGTAAACCGTTTCTCCGTATTTACAGTCTGGGGCTCCAGGATCTTTTCCAGGTTTCTATAAGGAACACAGAAGCCCCAGTTACTACCACAGAATATGATCAATAAGCCTACACAAAATACTCGAGCACAGCTTTTTATTTATGTTACTAACTACGGAAAAGATACCAGTTCTTTCTCCCCAAGACATTTACAGTATCAAAAAGACAAAATACACGTTTGCAAATTATTGCTAGATAACTAATTTTAGCTATACTGGTAACAAAAGATTTTCTGAGCAGAGACTCACCCGCTTGTAGTAGTTCTTTATCTTGGTTGCCATGCCAACCTGCATCATCAACGGTCCATTTTCCTCACTGTATTCTGCAAGAATAAGATCTCCATCTTTGCCTGTGAGGTCCTGAGGTGTGCGCATAAAAAACATCTCTCCGCCACCAGACGCTTGTCTCTCTTGTTCTCTCATCTGCCCAGAACATAGAGAATACAGTCCAGCTTCCGACAGGACAGTGACTAGAAACTGATGCTGCTCACTAGGAGATGGTGCCGCCAAAAAGGATTTTGCCTTGCCCTTTATTCCAACCTCACTGCCAAAAGTTTCAAATGCCAAGTTGAAACTACGAACTCTTAGTATCCCAGCACCTAGATACAACTTTACATTTTACCTTATTTGTTTTATCTAAAACTACGTCTATAGATTTCACTGAATCATTTTTGAAAGCCGCAGTCATCATGATGCGTCCCCCTGAAGAATTTTCAAGTGCATCTCCTAAGAATAAGGACATTCCTCTAAATGAGCGCAATAACATTCTATCACATCTGAGAAAACAGGAATTCCCGAATACCATCTAATATCCAGTCCATTCCCCCAATTTGTACTCTAATGTCTTTTAGAGCAATTTCTTTCTAACCAGGGTTCAATCATACCTTAGCCTTCTTTTTGATGTGCTTTAGCAAGGGCTGGACTGAGTGGGGACCTGGCTGAGATAACGCCCCAAAGGAGTATTTCTTCAGAGGTGGGCGATGGAACTGCCGAAGTTTGATGGGCCCCATGTGGGTAGGAAAGAAGGGCTGTCGTAATTCCACAGCAGGAATTGAGTGCTAAGGCGGGAAATGCACAGTTCACATTAAGTACTAACTCCAGCCTACGCAAGATTTACCCATATCCTCCATCAAAACGAGGCAGCGGTTCCCAATGGTCACAGAGAAAAATGCTACTTCTACCTGGATAATATTTCCTCCAAAGGTGCCACGAAGACCCTGTTGCTTGGGGTAGTAATATTCATCATTGGAGAGATTCCACGGATCTTTCACTTCTGGCTGAGACATGTTCTGATGACAGGACATCAAGCAAACCTCAGTCAGGCTACCCTTCTCCTTACCTTTCTTTGTTCTTCTAAACACCCCAAGTCCCTTTTCCCTTCACAGACCTGCTGTGGTTCCTCCTTGATGACCCCTGTCTTCCCTAAGAGAATTCGACTCTTCTTCAGAGAGGATTCCTTCTTATTCTCCTTGGAGGGGGAGTTAGAGGTGGCCTCTTCTTTTTCATCAGGAATTTCTAAGGGTGAAACAGGAGTCACTCTGGAGATGCTATGCATGAAGACTCACCTTTCCTACAGATACCTTTACAGTCCCTAACCTTTACAGTCCCTACCCAGATCTCTCATCCCATCCCAGACCACTTCTAGCACTCTAACTCAACTACACTCCTGGAGTCCCAAAAGTCCTACTTTCCAATGTTCTTACATTAGGAATTGGCCCTAAGCAAAACAGAACTACTAGGCACTAATAGCCACAACTTTGCTCTCTCAAACTGCTACCTAGAAGCTCCCAGTCTTTTTTTTTTTTTTTTCTCAAGTA
>NW_027527457.1:249249-256739 GCF_008692635.1 Crocuta crocuta | reverse complement strand
CCTCAAGTAGGCTCCACACCCAACGTGAGACTTGAATTCATGACCCTAAGATTAAGAGTCACATGCTCCAACCGACTGAGCCAGCCAGGTACCCCGAGAAGCTCCTAGTCTTGGACATTCCCAACCATTCTGATTTCCCCCTGCCTCTTGACATTAGCAGCAAGCTGTCAATTATGGAGAAGGAACACTGGCCCCTACCAATATCATACCCAAAATGAGGTTCTCATCATTGGGATCAAGTGTCAAAACAGGAGGCTCCAACAGTCGGGGCATAGCCTGAGCATCCCAGATGATGTGGTCCTCCCAGCGCCCATACACCAGCTCCTCACTGTCAATGGGAAAGATGGAGTACCAAGGCTTGTCATCATCCAAGGTGGCTGCGAAACCTAGTCAAAGTAATAGACAAAACATTTATTCCCCTTTCAATCATGATTCCAGCAAAGGAAAGAGGAGCAAACGGTAGCAAAGGAAAGAGGAGCAAACGGTAGCAAAGTTATTCATGTGGCTACTGAAAAGGAACCTAGTGCACATAGTATAGTTTGCACTTTAAAAAAGGTTGCAGACAGAATGTTCATTCCAATAGTTTTTAGAAGAATCAAAGTTTAGGGGCGCCTGGGTGGCTCAGTCGGTTGAGCTTCCAACTTCGGCTCAGGTCATGATCTCACGGTTCATGAGTTCAAGTCCTGCATCAGGCTCGCTGCTGTCAGCGCAAAGCCCACTTCAGAGATCCTCTGTCCTCTCTTTCTGCCCTTCTCTCNGCTCTCAGGTGACTGAGCCAACCAGGCACCTTCCACTTCATGTTTTCTCACTTGAATTTCCCATGTTATTAGACATTTTTATGAAGAACTTTGAATGACATAGGATATTTGTCAACCGAAAAGCACCGTGCACAACACCATCTATAGAAATGAGCTCAACTGGGGCGCCTGGGTGGCTAGTCGGCTAAGTGTCCGACTATGGCTTGGCTCAGGCCACGATCTCACATTCGTGAGTTTGAGCCCTGTGTTGGGCTCTCTGCTGTCTGTACAGAGCCCACTTCAGATCCTCTGTCTCCCTCTCTCTGTCCCCGCTGATGCTCTCTCAAAAATAAACATTTTTTAGAAAAGAAAGAAATGAGCTCAACTACATACACACAGAGAAGACAAAAAAAACAAAAACGAAGTACACCAAAAAGTTAATAGCTGACCATCTCTGGACAGTAGAATTTATCAGTAATTCTCGACACTGTATTCTATTTTCAAAGTTTTCTACGTTAAGCATGGAATACCTTTTGGGGCATATTTAAGAAAAGAAAAAGCAAATTCCAGACTGATTAAGACAAAGACAGAGGGGATGGCTTTGAAAACAAAAGCAGATTACAGAGATGAAGCACTGTTCTAGTTCAGAAAGATCTGTAACTTCAAAGTGGTTGTCACATTTTTTCCATGAGCAATCGGAGCCCACCCCAGCTTGTTAACAGTGTAAAGATTTATTACAGACTAGAATCAGGGCTCAGACCGCAAGCATTCCACCCGTCCCTCGGCAGCAGAACAGAGCACAGCCAGGCCCCCTCAGGACGGCCAAGATGAAGGGCAGCGTGCCAGACCCAGCTGGCACAGAAACACACCTTGCTGGACGTTGTAGGCCATGGCATTCCTGGTCATGCTGGAAGGCAGCCAGCCCGCCAGGCTTGCACGCTGAGGTTTTGTCCCTTTGTGTTTGACATCCTCCCCATCCCAGATGATATCATCCTCCCAATGCAGCTGCGTCACCATCAGGAAGTTTTCATCAGCCAGAAGGTCAGTGCCACTGTTCTCCTCAAGTTTCCTGAAGTCCTGCAGAAACAGGGAAGGAACAACAAATTTCTGAACAGTCGCTGGTCAAAGTTCTCACTCCAAATCCCCCGGAGACATCGAAGGTAGCACTTAGGCGAGAAGACCCGATGGTGGAGCGACATCTGCCTCCTCCTCCTCCTAGCCTGGCACCGCACTCACTTCACAAACAGAATCTCCGCCACTGGGCCTAGCAGCCAGGGTGATATGCCGTAACACGCAAAGGGCTCACACCCCTCCATCCCCCACCAAAGGCACCCTCCCCAGCATCTCCCCAACCAAAAAGCAAAGTTAAGTAATGCTGACAGGGCCCTGGGCACAGATTCCTTTCTCAGGTACCAGTGTCACTTACCTCAATGATTCTACATTTTATCACAGGTTCATGGTCCATCCTTCTCAGTTTGAAGCCATAATCAAACCCACTGCCATCTTCAGGGACACCCAGCATATCATACCACAGTCGAGCAGGCCCATAACGCCACTCAGCCACTCTCGGTTTGGTATCCATCACTTTATCTATATCTCCGGTTGACTGGGAAAACTTGGACTCAACAGGAGCCATCATCGTAATCTGTAACAGAACAGAGTAGGAAGGGAGGCAGATTTCCTGATCCCAGATGTCCTAAGGCTATAGGGAGTCCACAGTCAGGAGGGGAAGTTAGAGCAGCCATGAGGACGATCTTTCGCCAGGACTGGTGTTAGAACGTGAACAATGGAGCTGTATCATGGCACGCTCGGCCTATCATTCAAACTTTCCTCTCCACCAGTGTGTGTACCACCAACTGCCTGCCCTCAGTACGATTCTCTAAGAACAGGGAAGGGACAGCCACTAAGACTAAACTCAGGATCACTCGCTCATAACCGGCACAGGACTCTGCTGAGGCGCTACTTCCAATTTAGACACAGCTAGGGAGAACCCACTGCTCCTCTCGTAGATCTCAACCCCACGACTCTATTTTGCCTACTTCGTCATCAGAGAGACACTGCTCTGGAGGAGGTGGTGGAGCGTAGTCATAGTTCCACAAAGACTTCTGGCTGACTTCTGCCTCTACCGAGCACTCCACCTCCTGGGTCTGCTCTTCCTGTACCAGCTCACGGTGCTTTTTCTTTCTCTTTCTCCGAGCGCTCCGCCAAACAGATGGGACATTCTTCCCTGGTCCAAAAAGACGCAGGAAGCGTAACACCTAGAATGCAGAACATGCTACTATGTCAAAGACTCGATATCCCATAGGAGAACAGCAGCGTCTGGGTCTGCAAACTCCCCTGAAGGGTCTACTCGGCTGTGGGGAGGGACCAAGGAGCTCTGAACTCAGATTTATAACATCTGCCAAGAAAGCAAAGTAGTATCCCTTAATAATCTGGACTAGTTCTTTTAAGACGACAAGGACAATTTCTGACGAGAACGATATCAATCACTACTGTCACGAACGCATATCACGTTTTTATTTTATTTTATTTTTTTTACGCAGATCACGTTTTTAAAAAGACCTACTACGATGTCACTGAATGAGGAAACTTAAACCTCATCCATTCGATATTCTACATGTTAACAACAGGACTCGGTATTTAGAAGAGGTCAGTGGTCTGCAACGTGGGCATTCTCCACAGAAAGTACCTTCCCAGGCCGAAATTCCGGGAAAAGTTCTGTGACACTCGGCAACAGCTTGGTGGCATCATGCTGCATAATCCCGGCCAATGGTAGGGTCAGCTTTCCATCCTCACATTCTGCCTGTGTTGCTTCCTGAGGTCCCATCTCAGATTCTGAGTCAGAGGAACTACTGAAGTCCACTTTCTCTGAGGCCAAAGAGGAAGGGGCAATGATGGAGGGCAAGATGATGCCTTCTCCATCCTCAGACACTGCAACGAGGAAGAAAAACCCCTTTGGCATGTAACTGTGAGCATATCTCCTTCGAGTCAGCCAGTACCCAGTCTAGGCTCTATGCGTGGCTCAGTGGCAGGGGGTAGAGTTCCAAGCACCCAAATTACTAGTATGCAACCCAGAAAACTCACTCCACTCATTATCTCCCACCATCCCCAACTCACCTTGTACCTGGTACCCTAGGGTTGTGATGAGAGAAAACAAACACTATTACTACGTTCACTACTTTCTATACATATATTAGGTTAAAGGAATGTAACCAACAGCAAAATTAAGTAACACTTTTATACCAGTCAGGCCTTGTCATTTCCAGGTCGGGGACCCACAAACTGAAGAATTTTTTTAAGCTCACAGAATAATGAAATTATGTAGCATGAAATCAGATCTTTGACATAAAGGTAACAGATGTAACTTAGCCTGCAGACTAAAAACGAAATGGCTAAAACTCTAGTAGGAGGAATTTAGGTTAACATAATCCCCAAAACACCGGAGATCAAAGACACTGCTCTCCCCCAATCTCCTAGCCTAGGACAGGGTTACTACTGTGGCAGACACAGGAAAGGTGAGATGATCACTGAAGCCCTTGCCATTGAAATCTCTGAATCTGGTAGTTGGCTCTAGATGATTATAAACACACAGTCTAGTGTGCCTTCCCCATTTAATCATTTCTTTTAAAGAGAGTCATCTAAACGGGTCGTTTCCAAATACCAGCATACATATCAGTTGCATCAGAAATTACTTGGAGAACACTCGGAAATTCCTGGGCTCTATCCTGGATCTTTGAATCAGACTCTCCAGGATGAGAGTCAGAAATGTGTATTTCTTCAAAGGCTTAGGATGACTGTGATGGGCAGCCAGATTTTGAGAACCACTGACCTAAATGACTTTTTCTCAAGTGCCTATGAAAATGCTATTGGCAAACGTTTGAAAAGTTAACACTTCACTTTACCACTGAAATTGTAGGACTCACTTCCAGAAGTTGTATCTTTTCCTAGCAGCTGCATTTTAACAACAGCTCCTTATGGGTACGCCAAAAGCCTCAACCTATGAATGCAACTTGCTCTTTGGACAAAAGAAGACAGTCTCTACTTACCACCGGTAATAGCGTCCTGATCTTTATCCTTCTTCATTGGTCCTGGAGGCGGAGGTGGAGGAGGCATCAACTTGCAATCAATGTCTTCACAGTCAGCATCATAGTCATCTTCATCATAATCTAATAAAACCCAAAAGGTGATTTCCTCAACATCCAGAATGTCACACAACAGCCCTGAGCTCCTCTGTCACACAAGAACGTAAAGCGCCACGTGGAACACTATACAGGCCCTTTAAGAACACACAGGAGATGCGGCCTCTGCCTTCAGAAAGAGATGATGACACGGTATCCCCATGGGCTCTAATACTATGTACACCTCATACAGGAATCGAGGGAGCTCCCAAGAACGGTTTAAAAACCTGTGTTCCTTCTCCTGACCAAATCCTATTTGAGTTTTATTTTCATCCTGCTCCGTCTCATAATCGAATTTACCCTTCTTCCTTCTCTGTCAGTTTCCTTTAAGGCTGGACTTTTTCTCTTCTCACTTCCCAAGTCTCTGACACATTTTTTTTGCCTACCTTCTACAGTTTTGTTTTTTTTTTCATTGCCCTTCAGCCACTGGCATCACTCAGTACCTGATGGTGAAACTGCTTTTATTCCTCTATGCAAGCTCTATTCCCTTACTCCAGAATCACCCTTGTCCAGATTAAACCCAAATCTGTACCTCTGGCCCTGACTTAACCCCTCTACACATTCTGCTGACACTCTGTCAGCATACAGGCGGTGAGTGATTAACAGAAGTTGGGCCAATAAATACATGTGTTCATTTATACAGGACATAGTATACATTAATCTTCCTTGAACTGCCACGTCCCTGAGGGCAAAAACTGATTTTACATAGCATCTGAAAACAGGGGAGCCTGGGTGGCTCAGTCGGTTGAGTGCAGGACTCTTGATTTCAGTTCAGGTCATGATCCCAAGGTCATGGGATCAGACCACACGTGGGGCTCTGTGCCAAGCATGCAGCCTGCTTGGTATTCTCTCTCTAAAATAAATAAAATGAAAAAACAATTTTCTTAAAATAGCATCCAAAACAGTGTCATGAACCCTGTAGGTACTTAAATACCAGACGATAAGGAAAGCATTATCATCCTTACTTGGCATTCACCAAGAATTTGGGACTAACCAGAATGAGGAATAAAACACTGTCCCAGAACACAAAAGGACAGAAGCTATGTGGAATTGAGCTGACAAGAAGCAGCAAAGGATGGAGAATAGGAACGATGGCAGAAAGCATACACAGAAACAAAAGGAACTACACAGCAAGAAAACGACCTGTGATGCTCTACTGATGACACTAAAGAAATCACCTGAGTGGCAAAGAGGCTGCAAGCTCCCCATTGTCTGCTGATATCTTCGGCTTTCATCTTCTGCTACCTCATTGATGTCGGAATAGTCCACAGCATCTTCTGTACTCCTGATCCATCCTATAAGTAAAAGGAGGGGGGGTGAACAGATGTACCTCAACAAAGAGCAAGTAACTCTCAGTCACTTAGATAATTCCCATTGAATAGTGCATAGACAGTAAGTGGCTAGCCTCCTCCCCCACCTTACTCCCCATGACCCGCACTCACCTTCATCATTTACCAGGACACCATCAGTCCCAGTCAATTCTTCATTTGCCGTGAGTTCAGTGATCAGGCTGCCAAGACCCAAAGCCCCCAAACCTGCCAAGTGCTTCTTACATTCCTGAAAAAGGGACAGCACCAGAGTCGAAGATAACAACTAAACCTAAGCTTCCCACACAAGGCTTATTGTGGTCCCCAGTCCAGGACAAAGCTATAAATCCATATTAAATATAACTGCAGCATGCTAAAGGTGGGCTCACATTCAAGAACTGTAAAGTATACCTTCCACTAAACTCCACACTGATCAGACCTTTATGAACATATTCTGTCCAATTTCATCACCATACTTATTAATATAAGAAAAAAATTAATCTAAGAACCATCATCAAGACTCAACAAATGGAAAAGTAGTTCTCTGATTCAAGGTTAGGGCAAATCACTGNTTTTTTTCTTACTACCTGTTGTGTGTCTGAGTGTGTGGCAGAAGAATAGCGATCAGTATTTTCCCTTTGAGAAAATGAACCGAAATCAAAGTAGGGAAAGGTCATTTCGGCCCAGGAAACAATCCCATGAATGTGAGTGAGCACGGCAAACTACCTAAACGTGCCCTGTGCCAGAAGAGGTCTGCCCCAAATAGTCTGAACATTCACTGTTCTAAAAACTGAGGCTTGAACTACATGATTTGTTGCAGGTTCGGTCCAATTCCCTGGTTCTAGAACCATGTTAGGTGAATGATGTCAGAAATGAGTTTCAAAAATTTCCAAGGTTCTCAAAGCAGCGGTTTAAAAATAATGTCGCTGGTCACGCTACTTTTTCTGCTGCCTTGTTAGGATGAATGCAATCCCCAAAGTTACCCACATCAGCCAGCGCCCCTGACCTAGGAGGGCTGCCCTCCCCCAGAACCGAGCCTCCTCACTCTATGCAAACTCTAGTATGACAGTACCGGCTCTTGCGTTGACTGCGCCGCCTCACAGACTCTAAGCACCCTCTACTGTCCCCCGTCTACCTGCTCACCACTCCCAACCCTAGCCCCACGCCCAGGCCCTCACATCATCCAAGACGCTTTCCCCCTCCAGCTGCCCGGCTCCATTGATATTGCCAAAAAGGAAACCAGCTAGAGAAAATGGGCCTCCTCCCGC
>NW_027527457.1:248849-249185 GCF_008692635.1 Crocuta crocuta | reverse complement strand
GAGATAATGCCCCTCCTCCCGCCGAATCTTCATCGCTGTCTGTGTCAGACATGATGGCGGTCGTGGTGTCACTAGCGGCTGCGGGCAGCAGCAAATCCCAGCCGGGTACCACAGACCGGAAACAAAACTATTAGTCGCCCAGAAGTGACTTAGAGAGTTCCTGGACCCAACCAGGTCCTACCGGAAGCGGAATGAGGAGCGGGGAGGGAACCGGAAAGACCGGCCGCCCTACGATAAAGGAGAATTTGTTTCACAACTTTACTAACGGCTTTTGATTCGACAGTACACGATCAGGAGGTTACATATCCGGCAAGCGGTTGGTCAAAGGAACCGTTG
>NW_027527457.1:248200-248810 GCF_008692635.1 Crocuta crocuta | reverse complement strand
TGCCTTGTGTCTATGGCTCTTCCTCCAATCAGAGGGAACTGCCTCGGTCACGAGGCACGTCCCGGTAAAGCGCGGGTGCCCGCCACAGGGTACAAGGAAGTAGAGGTAAGAAGTAGCCTTCTGTGTCCCGCTTCGCAGTTTCGTGTCAAGTCCACGAAAACTGGCTGTGAATTTCACTGTGTCAGAAGTACCTTTGCACGTTGTTCTGAATTGACGTTTACCCATGGAAGTGGAGTCCTCCCCCAGCCCCGTTTTATTTCGAAAAATGTGATAATGAAAGAGGAGTAACANTAAGCGAAAGTCGGACGCTTAACCGACTAAGCCACCCAGGCGCCCTTCCCTTCAGTTTTAAACCAGAAAACACCAGCCTTTTCTTTGCGTTGCATGGCACTACATTTTTAAAGAATCCAGGTAAAGTGTCTTGAAAATATTCTGTTTTCTGAATTCGGCTGTTTCTTCAAATTGATTTAGGTTAAATATTTTGCTGGCCATCAGAAGACACAAACAGTGGGGCGCCTGGGTGGCTCAGTCGGTTAGGCGTCCGACTTCGGCTCAGGTCATGATCTCACGGTTTGTGGGTTCGAGCCCCATGTCGGGCTCTGTGCTGACA
>NW_027527457.1:246208-247548 GCF_008692635.1 Crocuta crocuta | reverse complement strand
AAAAACTATGTAACTATGTAACTATGTAAAAAGTGATTTCCATTGAAGACTTGCTCCCTCTACGCCATTCACAGCCACTCCCTTTAAGTAACCATTCATTAATTTCTGGTTTATTCTTCCTCTGTTTATTTTTTTTTATTGAGGCATAATTGACATATTCTATTAGTGTCAGCTGTACAATATAATGATTTGGTATTTGTACTTCCTGCATTTCTTTTTTCCAAAAAGAAACAGGTGAGCACACATATTATTTCTGCTTTTTCATTACACAAAAGGTAGCATACTATATATACCTTTCACCTTGCTTTTTCACTTCATAATTCAGCCTGGAAATCACAGTGTACCACTTCATAGCACTCTTCCTCATTCACTTTTATGTCCACTTAATACTTCATTGCATGGACGTCCCTTGGAATGTGAACTGTAGTTACATTTCTAGGCCAGAAGACAAAGATCTGCTGAAACCTGCATAGCAGAGATGCTGCACTTCAGTAATGAAAAATTGGGAGAATACTGTTGCTATCCTAATAAGGTAAAAGAGCAGCATGGAATATGTTTTTAAATGTATTCATACCGCTTGAATGCTTGTGCTTAAAGAAAAGCAGATTCAGCAAGAGGTGGATGGAGGCTTGTAGAATGGGGAAGGGGATTTCAGATACTATAATATTAAAGACGCTGTTCTTGACTCAAAATGTGGTTTTGCATAAATTTACCCAGCAATTCCCAGCGCTCCTAGGTATATATTCAAGAGAACTGAAAACATGTCCATGCAAACCCTTGTATACAAAGGTTCACAGCAGCACTATGCATTAATAGCCAAAGGTAGAAACAAGACAAATTGCCCTCAACTATGAGTAGATAAAATATGGTATATCCATACAATGGAATAGGATTCAGCAATAAAAAGAAATGAAGTACCCATATGTGCTGCAAAATGGTTGAACCTTGAAAACATTATGCTAAATAAAAGAAGTTCCAGGGGTGTCTGGGTGGCTGTTGGTTGGGTGACTGACTCTGGCTTAGGTCATGATCTCACTGCTCCTGGGTTCGAGCCCCGCGTCAGGCTCTGTCTTGATGGCTCAGAGCCTGGAGCCTGCTTTGGATTCTGTCTCCTCTGTCCCTCCCCCGCTCAAGCGCAAGTGCACACATGCTCTCTCTCTCTCTCTCTCTCTGGATTCTGTCTCCTATGTCCCTCCCCTGCTCAAGCGCAAGCGCGCACATGCTCTCTCTCTCTAATAAACATTAAAAAAAATAAAAAATAAGTGAGTTCCAAATGACCACATATTTTGGGCACCTGGCTCAGTCAGTAGAGCACGCAACTCCTGATCTCAGGGACGGGA
>NW_027527457.1:242702-246058 GCF_008692635.1 Crocuta crocuta | reverse complement strand
AGTAGATCTTAATTTTTATAAACTGATCACGTCTGTTTGGTTCCATGTACATTAAATGTTCAGAAAAGACAAAGTAGAGTACTGATTGCCTAGGGCTGAGGATGGGAACAGGAATTAACTGCATGAGGGATCTCTCTCTGGTGATGGAAATGTTTTAAAACTGGACTTTGGGGACAGCTGCAGGACTCAGCAACTACTAAAAGTCATTAAACTGTACACTTGAAATGGGTGAATTTTTTGGTATGTAAATTATACTTCAATAAAGCGGTTTTCAAAGCAAAGCAAAACACAACACAACACAACCTTGTTTTGCTCTTCCTTACCAGTCACTTAATAGTGCATCGGCACCATGTACAATCAACAGTGATTATCAGTTCATTTTTATAACAAACAGAAGAAGGATATTTTCCTGAGATAACTGGAAGAGGCAAAGGACATTAAATGGTATGTCTTATATTTATAACCCTAGCCACTAGTATAATAAATAATACCTCTGGCACAACAGGAGTCTGATAGCTGTTTACTGAACGTAGTATGATCATTGCCTACAGGGAACTAACCGGTGTGTCACTAGTGAAAAGCAGGAAATGAAGCTAAATTGTGTAGATAAAGAGGTGGTAGGGGTGAGGCGGGAACTAGAGAATCAATGTTAGCAGGGAAGATAGTTCCCTACCCTGGTTGTCTGAGGTAGAAAAATAAGTAGAGTTACACACAGGTGTGAAGTGCAATACGACAATTATAGTTATTTCATCCTTTGCAAGCTGAAGGGTATTTAGAAGCCACTCAGAACAAAGGGGGTGGGGGGTGAGGAATTGCTTCAATCTTTAGAAAGCAACAGACCCAGTAAAATCAGAAAAGTTTATTACCATCCATTATGAACAATTTAAAAGTGATATTAGCATGTTAGTCTTGATACAAATTCCTTTTAAGTATAAAAATCAAGATGCCAGTGTATGTTTAGGACCATCGGAACAGTCCAATACAAAACCATATTTTCAGACTTGTGGATCACATCTCCATTCGTTAGAGGGCACAGGTTTGACCAAACCAAACCCAGGCTTACATCTGGGAATTTGCCAGGCAAAGTGGAAGCAGGAGGCACTATTAAATTAAAAGCCAATTCAAGAGATCTCAGCAGCTACACAGAAAGTTTCCAGAAACACAGACGACAGCCATGTTTCTAACCCCTTTCAACCATGAAGGCCTGTGAGCACCTCAGGCATCAATCAGAACATCCTGAGACTAGAATACACTCGAGCAATTGGTGCTTCCATTTGGCTGCCTGTGGGAAAACCCAGCGACTCTACCCAAGAGCGGCTGGCACACGTGGCCACAGGCCAATTGACTCCTACAGTCACACTACTCTAATGGACCTCACTTTCTAATGTGCTACTGGGTCACCCTCACCCTCTTCCAGGTGACACCCTGCTCATACGGAGCCCCTACAACCCTGGGGCCCCGGGGTCACACACCGGAAATAGATACAGTACGTTGAAATTGGGATAGGAGACAATATTATCCACAGCTTTAGACAATCAGTGGTGTAGAAATATACACCATTGAGTTACTGTGTGGAGTGGAGGATGCAGTGATATAGGAAAAGCAAAACAGAACACTTTAGCCCATGGTGAGGGAAAGGAAAACCAGAAGAAAAGGGAGTTAGACTAGTGAGCTTACGTAACCTTTTACCTTCTAACAATAACCTGATATCTGCCTAACCTCCAGGTTTCAGATTATCCAAGAATAGGGGTACCAGATGTAGCAAATAAAAATACAGGAGGACTCATTAAATCTGAATTTCAGATAAACAGCAAATCACGCTTTACTCTAAGTAGGTTCCAAATATTGTATGGTACATACTTAAGCTAAAAAATTACTTGTAAAAAAGTAGGGGCACCTGGGTGGCTCAGCTGATTGGGAATCTGGCTCTTGATCTCAGCTCAGGTCATGATCTCATGGTTCATGTGAGTTTGAGCCCCACATTGGGCTCTGCAATGACAGCATGGAGCCTGTTTGGAATTCTCTCTCTCTCTCTCTCTCTCTCTCTCTCTCTCTCTCTCTCTCTCTGTCTCCCTCCCTCTCTCTCTCTCTCTCTCTCTCCCNTCTCTCTCTCTCTCTCTCTCTCTCTCTCTGTCTCCCTCCCTCTCTCTGTCTCCCTCTCTTTCTGCTCCTCCCTCACTCAGAGTCTCTATCTCAAAATAAATAAATAAACTTAAAAAATTATTTGTAAAACAGTATTCTCTTTTATCTGGCAGGGGGTTCAGTTTACCTGAGGGCTTATCTGATCCTATGTTATCAAAGAGCAAGAGCGAGACCACCACAGAGCAGAGCACAGGCACTTCACCCACCACAGAAGGTGGGATGTGATTCTTTTAACTCCGTTTCCCAGACTCTCAAAGACCAATGCTTACTGTGGCAGGGTGAGAGGGGATGTGCACAGTGGAAGTCTCAACCACTATCCGCCAGGTGGAGAAGTTACGTCTTCCTTCCTTATCAGATGAAGAAGGTCAAAGATACGTAGGGAGGATAAGGAGAAGCAGGCCTATCAGGGTGAGGAATCTGACTCCTACTCTCCAGAGCAGGCTGAGCAACTCCAGCAAAATCCCCGCAAACGTGACAGCCCCGGGGTCTGGAGAGCTAACATACTCCAACTCTCTTGGAGCAACTAAGAGAGCTCCAAAGGCAACCAGGACTGAAAACACACGCACGCACGCACGCACTCACGCACGCACCAGATGGAGATGTACAGAGGGAAGAACAGGAAGAGAGCAGCAAGATAGCCTTTCTAGTGACTCAGACAACACTGAGGAGTCTCAGGGAAGCACAGAACTCCCTGACAATGATTGGCAGAACATTTTGTTTGTCGGCTGGTTAGATTTATTTACGGGGTTAACCTTCAGTGGTCTTTTCCTAAAATGGAAGCTGACAGAAGAACAGGGCCTCACAGACACCTCAGGGACATGGCTTTAGGGAGGGATTAACTCCACATCACCAAGCCCATAGCGCTATCATAATCTGATAGCAGATCTGACCATAGAGACCCCATACCCAAGGCACTATCATGACTAAGGGCCAAACCCATTTTCTGAGGGTGGAAGAGGAACCAATAACAAGTCCATGGCTGATGAACACTCCTCTCAAAAGCATAAAAAGCGAAAGAAACATCAATGGGCTGCATGGGTGGCTCAGTCAGTTAAGGTTAAGCAGCCAACCCTTGATTTTGGCTCAGGTCATGATGTCAAGGTTCTTAAGTTCCAGCTCTTCATCCATCTCTCTCTCTCTCTCTCTCTCTCTCTCTCTCTCTCTCTCTCCCCCCACACACACACACTTTCGCTCTCTCTCTCTCTCTCTCTCTA
>NW_027527457.1:238926-241355 GCF_008692635.1 Crocuta crocuta | reverse complement strand
AAGTTCCAAAGTTCCAGCTCTTCATCCATCTCTCTCTCTCTCTCTCTCTCTCTCTCTCTCTCTCCCCCCACACACACACACTTGTGTTCTCTCTCTCTCTCCCTGTCAAAATAAAACTTTTTAAAAGATGGAGGGGCATCTTGGCACTGAGCCAAGGCTCAGTCAGTTAAGCATCAGACTCTGGCTCAGGTCATGATTTCACATTAGTGAGTTTGAGCCCCGCAGCAGGCTCTGTGCTGACAGCTTAGAGCCTGGAGCCTCATCAGATTCTGTGTCTCCCTTGCTCTCTGCCCCTCCCCTACTCATGCTCTGTCTCTCTCTCTCTCTCTCAAAAATAAACATTAAAAAAAATAAACATTAAAAAAAGAGGGAAACATCAAAAAGAACAGGGCCACGTTATGCCTTTTGTTTTTCCCCACAGCCTCTGTGGGAATTTCTAGTTCCTATTAACTGAGCATCTCTGAAAATGTGTTTCCAGAGATGTTAACAGGTGTTGCACGGGACCAAAACAAAAGAAGTTCAGTGAAGCAATTTTGGGAAATGTTGTCTACCTATTGAAAGTTATAAATTCCTGCATTAGAGGAACCTATTCAGCTTTATTTAAATCACGAGTTACCAGAAGGGAGGTGGGTGGGGGCTGGGCTAATTAGGTGACGGGGGTTAAGGGGTGCACTGTGATGGGCACCAGGTGTTGTGCGGATGTGTTCCATCACCATGTTGTACACTTAAACTAATATTACGCTGTATGGTAACTGGCATTTAAATAAAAACTTTAAAAAAAAAAATCACTGGTTCCTGACTTATTTGACCACAGAACCCTTTTAAGGAACATCTATTAGTATCTCGAAGAACTTTCAAAAATGCTGCTTCACCATTTTTGCAAAAATATCTCCTCAAGAATGGGAAGAACATGCCAATACTGGGAACACCCAGGAGTCACATATAAAATGCTTTTCCAAAATTAGCATATTAGAAAGTTTAAGGCAATGATTTGAAAACCGTAAAAACTTGTCCTTCTGTGAGGCACTTACTTGCTCAATGGTAAATACAGCTAGGAAAGCTAAATTTAGAGGTAAAAGTCAATCTCTCTCTCTCTCTCTCTCCCCCCAAACTTCCTCCAAAAGGTTCAGACCAAACTTCAAAGCAGCCATGTAAAAACTCCGCTGTCTTTGTTCCTCCAAAAGCCCCACGACCTGGAGCCTAGGGGTTTCTAGGAAAAGAGACAAACGGCTTGAGCTGGCATTGTTAAATGCTATCAAAGGAACCCCCCTCGTTCTCCTTAAGTGGAGTCCCGAAGTAGCACCGCAAAAGCTATAAGAGAACACACTTCTTGGTGTTCTTCTTTGTGGCAGGGTAAAGCACAGCACGGACAGCTTCTGAAAATACCTCATGTACCCCATCCTGCAGCAGGGCGGAACATTCCAGATACTTCACGGCCCCCACCTGCTTAGCCAGGGAAGTGCCTTGCTGAGGAGTTGTGGGCACTAGGCTCTGCTCCTTCAGCTTCTTCACTGTCTCGATGTCATTGCGCAGGTCCCTCTTGGTGCCCACCAGCAAGACAGGTACATTGGGGCAATGATGAGAAACCTCTGGGTGCCACTTATGCCTCACATTGGCATACGACGATGGGTTGCCAATAGAAAAGCAAATGACAAAGATATTGGTCTGCGGGTAGGACAGCGTTCGCAGTCGGTCATACTCCTCTTGGCCAGCTGTGTCCCACAGGTTCAGGCTGACGATCTGGCCGTCCACAGACGTCTGGGCACTGTAGTTGTCAAAGACAGTGGGGATGTACTCCTCAGGAAAGGCGTTTGTTGTGTAACTGATGAGGAGGCAAGTCTTACCTACAGCCCCATCTCCTACGACCACACATTTGATTGTCTGCATTCTGCCCTTGGAGTCCTAAGTGCAAGAGAGAAAAAGACTGTTTACAGGGGCACCTGGGGCCCGGACTCAGTCGGTCAAGTGTCCGACTTGGGCTCAGGTCATGACCTCATGGTTTGTGAGTTCCAGCCTTGCGTCGGGCTGTCTGTTGTCAGTATGGGGCCCATTTCGGATCCTCTGTCTCCCCCTCTCTCTCTGCCCCTCCCCTGCTCACGCTCTCTCGGTCTCANATAGGGTACAGGTTCTTACCATAGAGTCCATGGACTGCTAGATGATAAGCTTCAGTGGGTCCTAGAAGCCAACTCTGAAGTATACAATATTATGTGAATGTACGTAAGTGAATGTTTCTGGAAAAAAGATCCAAAACTGTCATCAGATTGTCACAAAGGGCTGAGCCCGCAAATATTAAAAACCACTCATATACACATAGGTATTTATGTTACATTGTTGTCATGACACCCGGACATACTCTATCAAAGGTGCTAAGACATAGTGGGTGCTCAGTAAATTGTAACTAATTTTTTTTAAGTTTTTTTTTTTTTTCT
>NW_027527457.1:234548-238903 GCF_008692635.1 Crocuta crocuta | reverse complement strand
AGCGTCCAACTTCAGCTCAGGTCATGATCTCACAGTTTGTGAGGTCAAGCCCCGCACTGGGCTCTGTGCTGACAGCTCAGAGCCTGGAGTCTACTTCAGATTCTATGTCTCCCTTGCTCTCTGCCCCTCCCCCCCAATAAATAAGCGTTTAAAAATTTTTTTAATAAATAAAAATAAAAAACCATTGATATAGAGAGTAGGTTCTAAAGGTTCAAAACAGGAATGGCTCTTACTGTGGGGATGTGGCTATGGACTCAGCAAAGAAACCTCTGTTCCTGACAAACAGTGACACTGTAATATTGGAGAGACAAGTAGGCCAGTGAGACGTAGCCATCTCGAGAAGCAGCTAAAAGTCCAGGCTCTGAAGTCAGACCACCTGGAGTCCAAAACTCATCCTCTTTTCCCAAACTTTGTAAACCTGGGCAGGCTTTTAAATGAAACAATGTACATATAGTACTTATTACTGCCTGCCACATAGGGAGTACTCATTAAGTATTAGAAGCTGCCATCACTTAATGATAATTCTCCTACTGTTCTGGGGAAGACAACAGTTCTGTAATATGATTACAATGCTACAGAAAACCGGGATCTCATCCCCTCCTACCCTATCTGAGCAAAACCATAGGTCATAGCAGCACCATACTTTCTCATCCATTTCTTCATGAATTAAGTACCTGAAGGTTAATGGTAAGGTACAGATGATCTCCAAGAGGCATGTTTACTCTCAATGCCCTACACTGTCAGTGTCCCCCCAAATGCTCCGTTTCCTTTTAGCTTCTTAACTACTTACTAATTTCAGACCTGATCCTGATAGCATTAGCTTCTTCAAGTGTCAGAACGTGGAGGGGTGGGGATAAACTGTCATATGTATCTGATTATGGAAAAAAAATTGAGAATCAATTAGTTTCACCTTCGGAATTTGGGGGAATAGATACATCTCCCATCCTGTTGCCTTATTAGCTAAGGTCTACATGAGGCCCATATCATAGCTAAAACAACACAAAACACCTTATTTTGGGTCAGAGTCAAGAAAAGTTGGCCTTCTCGGGCGCCTGGCTGGCTCAGTCGGAAGAGCATGTGACTCTCAATCTCAGGACCGTGAGTTCAAGTCCCACATAGGGTGTAGAGATTACATACATACATACATAAACTTAAAAAAAAGAAAAGTTGGCCTTCTGAGTATGCTTCACACAAGCACACTGGAGGCAGCTCTCCTCCCACACAGCCAATTCTGACCAGCAAGGTATTTCACCTAGAGGCCTGCATTAGCACAGTCCCACAGCTAAAAGTTCAGAGTGTAATTCAGCTCCAGTAGGCAACCATCCCAAGGTATCCACTGATCATCAGCTCTTTTCATCCAGGAATCTTTTTCCATCTAGGAACAGGCATAAGGATCAAACATACAAGGTCAATGGAAACAGAGTAAAGTCACCACCACCTTCTTTGAGAATAGCCTTCCTTGATTTTCCCAGTCTGGATTAATTTCTTTCTTCTCTGAATTCCTATAGCAATTACTGCCTGTACAATTCAGCTTCCCAGCCTGCTACATGTTACCACCTAGTGTCCAAAATCTCTGTTCAGACTGACTGCCTTCAGGACAACTGTACATCTGACAGAGTTGTTGAACCAGAACAACACTCTTAGGCACAAAGACCACTTTGCACCCCAAGCTCAGGTCCTCATCTCTATAAGCAGATGGACATTCAAGTCACACTGATGTCGGAGAGCCTAGATGATGAAGTGAAGCTAGATCATCCCAGGTCTGAAACATAACCCAAAACATCCTCACCCATAGCAAACTCTCTGTGAAAGGTCGTGCTCAAGAAAAGTCCCACGTGTTTTTTTATTTTGGGAGGGACTACTTTGCACAATTAATTGACTAATTTATTCAGCCTGCATGCTCATTATACTAATTTATTTACTTATGTATATGTTTGGAATTATCCAGTTAAAAAGTTTAACAATAATATTAAAGGGGTGCCTGGGTGGCTCAGTCGGTTAAGTATCCGATTTTGGCTCAGATCATGATCTTACAGTTTGTGAGTTCGAGCCCCGCATCAGGCTCTGTGCTGACAGCTCAGAGCCTGGAGCCTGCTTCGCATTCCATGTCTCCCTCTCTCTCTGCCCCTCTCCTGCTCACCCTCTGTCTCTCTCTCTCAACAATAAATATAACAATAAAAATTTTTTAATTAAAAAATAATAATAAAAAATATATCTGAAAGAATTGAAAACAAGATCTCAAAGAGATATCGCACACCAATGTTCATTGCATCATTATTCACAAGAGCCAAGAGGTGGAAGCAACCTAATGTCCATCGATGGATGAACACATAAAGAAAAAATGTGATTGGGGCACCTGGGTAGCTCAGGCGGTTAAGCATCAGACTTCGGCTCAGGTCACGATCTCATAGTTTGTGAGTTTGAGCCCCGCGTCAGACTCTGTGCTGACAGCTTGGAACCTGCAGCCTGCTTCAGATTCTGTGTCTTCCTCTCTCTCTCTCTCTGCCTCTCCCCCACTCCTACTCTGCCTCTCTCTTTCTCTCTCCCTCTCAAAAATGAGTAAACTTAAGAAAAAGTGATATATATATATATGAATATTATTCAACCCTAAAAAGAAGGAAATCTTCATACACTACAACATGGATGAATCCTGAGGATATATGCTGAGTGAAATCAATTGCAAACAGCCATATACTGCGTGATTCCACTTACATGAGGTATCGAGAAATACATAAAAACAGAAAAGCAGTGTGGTAGATGCCAAGGCTGGGGGAGGAGAAATGGGGGAGTTGTTTCACGGATATGAAGTTTCAGTTTTGCAAGATGAAGTATTCTAGAGATCTGGGGTGCCCGGATGGCTCAGTCAGTTAAACTTCTGACTTCAGTTCAGGTCATGATCTCATGGTTCGTGAGTTCAATCCCTTTGTCGGGCTCACTGTTGTCACCGTGGAATCCGCATCATGTGGAATCCGCATCATATCCTCTGTCTCCCTTTCTGCTACTCCCCCCCCACTTGTGCTGTCTCTCTCAAAGTAAATAAACTTTAAATTTTTAATGTTTATTTTTGAGAGACAGAGTGTGAGCAGGGGAAGTGCAGAGAGAGAGGGAGACGCAGACTCCAAAGCAGTATCCAGGCTCTGAGCTGTCAGCACAGAGCCAGACGTGGGGCTCAAACTCACAGACTGAGATCACGATCTGAGCAGAAGTTGGACGCTTAACTGACTGAGCCGCCCAGGCGCCCCCAAATAAACTTTAAAAAAAGAAAAATTCTAGAGCCCTATCGCACAATATGCATATAGTTGACACTACTGTACTGTACATTGAGAAATGGTTTAAATTACTAAACATAAACATATTCTTAAAGGTTCTGGAGCTCTGATAGAAGGCTAGAAGTTATAAGAGAAAGGCAAAGGAGCCAAGTTTATCTACCTCAGCTGCGGGATCTAGCACAGTGCTGTGCTGGTAAGTCACCTTCAGCTTTTCCCCTCCTCCTCACCATCACTACCTACACACACTCTGTCAGGAACTGCTACGGACAAGGCACTGCTAGAAGGGACTCAAAAAAAAAAAAAAAGTAAAAAGAAAGAATGCTAGAAGTTACATTCTTGTGGTCAAGGCAGGACTTCTGTGAAAAGGCAAACAATAATACAAAGTAATTCATGGCTCAGAGGAATACAAAGTTGCTATGGGAAAGCAAAAGGACACTAAACATTGAGAGCTTGTTATAGGCACTGTGCCAAATACTTTCATATTATCTTATTTAAGCCTCCCGGTAGCGCTGTGAAGTAGCTGCTCAGAGCAGCTCAGANGGAGCTCCGGAAATCAGCACCCCCAGAAAGTTCCCTTCCCAGTTAGTCATTCGCCGTTAAGTGGCCTTACAGTTTCTTCTCAATCTTCCCACGTCGTCTGACAAGGCATCCTTCTTCACATAGTCTGTGTAGGAGTCCATTTTCTCCCAGGTTGGAAACACAATATAAATGACCCAATAGCAGCAAAGAGGAGAATGCAGCTCAAAGCATTAGTGTTTCCAGCACATTCTCCTCCATGTCTCACCCTTCGCGTAAGTCTGAGTCTAATGTACTTAAAATCACTCTGGGGGCGCCTGGGTGGCTCCGTGGGTTAAGCATCTGACTTTGGCTCAGGTCATGATCTCATGGTCTGTGAGTTCAAGCCCCGCATCAGGCTCTGTGCTGACAGCTCTGAGCCTGGAGCCTGCTTCGGATTCTGTGTCTCCCTCTTTCTCTGCCCCTACCCCGCTTGTTCTCTGCCTTTGTCTTTCAAAATAAAATAAAGACATAAAAATATTTTTAAAAACATTTAAAAAAAAATCACTCTGTAACTTTCTGTAACTGAAA
>NW_027527457.1:230781-231203 GCF_008692635.1 Crocuta crocuta | reverse complement strand
CTAAATCCGGGAAGCCTTTTCACATCGAAGACGGGCTTCTCTGGTTCAACTCCAGTCGAAGAAGGCTTCAGGACTGGGGGCCGAAGGAAGCCATGTGAACACTCCCCAACCCGTAGCCAGGGGAAGACCGTCCTGCACCTGGAAAACTTACCCAGAGTGGCAGTGGTAGTGACCCATCAATACAAGCCCGCTCAGCACTTCCCTAGCATCATTCTCCGCCAAGGCTAATTGGTTCCGGGGCTTCACATGGACCGGTGAGCCCGGGACAGAGGGGTGCCCCACATATAGGATTCCCAAACAGGAAGAGCTGGCTCAGTCTCCCCCACAACATATATACACCTCATCCCACCCTCACATGCCTTCCATCCAGGGAATGGCTCACAGACTAAGGCAACCGTCCGGGGATGGGGGGATTCAAGGAA
>NW_027527457.1:219838-230698 GCF_008692635.1 Crocuta crocuta | reverse complement strand
CACTCTCCACACGGTGCCCCAACACCTCCTGGGAAGTGGAGTCCTAGGGCCAGCCTCACCGCCAGTCACAGGAGTCCAGACTACCCCCTGGGGGTGATCGAGGATTACTTAGCTCCCGACCCCAGGTGCGATCCCAAAACGAGTTACTCACTCGGTTCACAGGTCCCCAAGGCCCATCTTTCCCTTGGTAAAGTGAGGCCACCCCCTCCTCTGCGGGCCCCCGTTGCCTCCTCAAGACAAATATTAACATAAGGAGGCGGTCGGAAAACTATTAGGAGAAATGGAGGCTATACAAGAAAATGAGGGGCGTCTGGGCGGCTCAGTCGGTTAAGCGACCCACTTCACTAAGGTCATGATCTCACAGTTCACGGGTTCAAGTCCCGCGACGGGCTCTGAGCTGACAGCTCAGAGCCTGGAGCCTGCTTCAGATTCTGTGTCTCCCTCTCTGGCTTTGCCCCTCCCTTGCGCACGCGCTCGCTGTCTCTGTCGCTCAAGAATAAACATACATTTGGGAGCACCTGTGTGACTGAGTCGGTTGAGCATCTGACTGGCTCAGGTCATGATCTCATGGTTCACACACAGTTCAAGCCCCATATCCGGCTCTGTGCTGACAGCTGAGAGCCTGGAGGCTGCGTTTGCGGATTCTGTGTTTCCCTCTCTCTCTCTCCGCCCCTCTTCCGCTCGTTTTCTCTCTCTCTCTCTCTCTCAAAAAAAAAATAAAACACTTTTTTAAACGAATAAATAAGAGACTCTTAAATACAGAGAACAAGTTGAGGGTTGATGGGAGGTGGGGGAGAGGAGAAAGTGGGTGATGGACACTGAAGAGGGCACTTGTTGGGATGAGCACTGGGTGTTGTATGTAAGCTAATTTCACAATAAATTATATTAAAAAAACAAAAATCCTGTAAGATGGAAAAAAGAATAAATAAATATTAAAAAAAGGAAATGAGATCGTGAGTGAATTAGGGTTACTCTCCGTAACTATATGTTAATTTGCGTTTTCTAGAGTTTTCTGTAAATGGAATCATACAGTATGCACTCCTTTTTTAGCAGCTTTATTGAGATATAAATTCACATACCACACAATTCACTAATTTAAATCCTGCAATTCAGGGGCACCTGGCTGGCTCAGTCAGTAGAGCCTGTGACAGCTGATCTCAGGGTCTTAGGACGTTGGATAAGTTTCCAGGTGCAGAACGGTCACGCCCTAGGTTGAGTGTAGAGATTACTCAAAAATAAAAAGAAAATCATTTTAAAAATTGCACAATTCAGTGCAGTTTTTTAATGTTACATTATTATTTTTTAAGTTTCTTTACTTTGAGAGAGAGAGAGCGTGAGAGAGCGCAGGAGAGGGGCAGAGAGACAGAGAGACTCCCAAGCAGGCTCTGTCTCCCCAACTGTGAGATCATGACCTGAGCTGAAATCTGGGGTTGGACACTTAATGACTGAGCCACCCAGGTGCCCCACATTAACTATTTTTTAAATTGTGGTAAATATGTATAACAAAATTTGCCCTTTTAACCATTTTGAAGTGTACAATTCAGTGCCATTAAGTATATTCACAATGTTTTGCAAAACCAACACCACTGAGGGGCACCTGGGTGGCTCAGTCGGTTAAGTGTCTGATTTCAGCTCAGGTCATGATTTCCCCTTTGTGGCTTCGAGCCCCACACCAGGCTCTGTGCTGACAGCTCAGAGCCCGGAACCTGCTTCAGATTCTGCGTCTCCCTATCTCTGCCTCTCCCCCACTCAAGTTCTGTCTCTCTCTTTCTCCCTCTCTCTCAAAAATAAACATTAAAAATTTTTTTTTAAAAACCCATCACCATCTATACATCCAAAACCTTTTTTATCATCCCAAACAGTAACTTTGTATCCATTAAGCAATAACACCTTATTCCCTCCTGCCCCCAGCACCTGGAAACCAACAGTCTGTCCCCATGAATTTGACATTTCTAGCTACCGTTCAACTTTTGATGGACATTTCGGTTTTTTACAACTTTTGACTATTATAAATAATGCTGCTATGAATATTGCCCTACAACAATCTGGTTTTGTTGATTTTCTCTATTGTTTTGTTGTCTATTTCACTGATTTCTACTTTGCTCTCCATTAATTATGTTACTATACTATGAGTTTTATTTGCTCTTCTTTTTACTGAAGTGAAAGCTGAAGTCATTGTTTTGAGATGTTTCTTCTGTTCTAATATAGGTTTTTAGTGCATAAAAATTACCCCCTAAATACTGTATTAGCAAAATGCCATACATTATACAGTGTGGTTTTATCTTTATTGACTTCAAAATATTTTGATATTTTGATTCTCTTTTGATTTCTTCTTTGACCCATGGGATATCTAGAAGTGGATTGTTTCATTTCAAATATTTCCAGAGATCTTTTGGTTGTTGATGTGTAATTTAATTCCATTGCTTTAGAGAATATATTTTGAATGACTTGACCCTTTTGAAATCATTGAGATTTTTGTGGCCTAGAGCATGGTCTATCCTGGTAAATACTCTGTGTGCACTTGAAAAGAATGTGTATTCTGACATTATTGGATGGAGTGTTCTAAAAATGTCAATTGGGTCGATGAGGTTGATAGTGTTGTTCACTTCTACTATATCCTTGCTGATTTTATGCTTACTTTTTCCATCAATTATTGAGAGAAAGCTATTGAAATATCTGAATACTCTGACTAGAATTGTGGATTTGTCTATCTTTCCTTGCAGCTTATCTGTTTTTGATTCATATATTTTGAAGCTCTTATATTAGGTGCACACGTATTTAGAATTGTTATGTTCTCTTCATTATCTGACCTCTTTAACATTATGAAGTTACCTTTTTTATTCCTGGTATCTTTGCTCTGAAATCTACTTTGTCCCATATTAACTCCGCCCCTCCAGCTTTCTTTTGAGCAGTGTTATCATCGCTTATCTCTTTTACATACTTTTAATCTATTTGTGTCTCGGTATAGCATTCTTTGTAGGCAGCATATTGTTGGGTCTTGCTTTTTTTTTTTTTTTAATCTAGCCATACCATCTCTACTCTGTAACAAGGGTGTTTAGGCCAATCTACATTTAATGTAATTGTTAATATGGTTAAGGGTTTCTTTATGTTCATTTATTTATTTTAAGAGAGAGAGAGAGAGCATGGAGGAAGGGCAGAGAGAGAGAATCCCAAGAAGGCTCCGTGCTCAGTGCAGAGACCAATACAAGGCTTGATCCCACAACCATGAGATCATGACCTGAGTCAAAATCAAGAGTCAGACGCTTAACCCACTGAGCCACCCAGGTGCCCCAATATGGTTAAGTTTGAGCCTGTCATCTTGCTATTTGTTTTCCATTTGTCCCATCTCTTCTTTGTTCTCTTTTTCCTCTTTTTCTACCTTCTTTTGGATTAATCAATATTATTTTAATTCCGGGGCGCCTGGGTGGCTTAGTCGGTTGAACGTCCGACTTTCGCTTAGGTCATGATCTCGCGGTTCGTGGGTTCGAGCCCCGCGTCGGGCTCTGTGCTGACTGCCAGCTCGGAGCCTGGAGCCTGTTTCAGAGTCTGTGACTCCCTCTCTCTCTGACCCTCCCCTGCTCACGCTGTCTCTCTCTCTCTCTCTCTCCTAGAAATAAATAAAACATTAAAAAAATATTATTTTAATTCCATTCTATTTCCTTATTGCCTTATTAGTGTTACATCTTTGTTTTGTTATTCTAGTCATTGCTAATAGATTTATTATGTCCAACCATAACTTAACAGTCTACCTTCAAGTGTTATTATACCACTTCATGAAAAGTTATAAGAACCTTATGTTAATGTATTTCAATTTCTGTATTCCTGGACTTTACATTATTGTTATGCGTTTTACTTGTACCCCACAATACACTGTTATTTTTGCTTAAACAGTTCATTTAAAAAAATTTTTAGTGCTTATTTATTTGAGAGAGAGAGAGACAGAGTACAAGCTGGGGAGGGGCAGAGAAAGAGGGAGACACAGAATCCAAAGCAGGCTCCAGGCTCGAGCTATCAGCACAGAGCACCACACAGGGCTCCAGATCTCGAGCCGCGTGATCATGACCTGAGCTGAAGCTGGACACTTAACCGACTGAGCCAACCAGGTGCCCCTAAACAGTTCATTTAAAATTTTTTTTTAATGTTTTATTTATTTCTGAGAGAGAGAGAGAGGGACAGCATGAGCAGGGGAGGGTCAGAGAGAGAGGGAGACACAGAATCTGAAGCAGGCTCCAGGCTCTGAGCTAGCAGTCAGCACAGAGCCCGACGTGGGGCTTGAACCCATGAACTGTGAGATCATGACCTGAGCCTAAGTCGGGTGCCCAACCAACTGAGCCACCCAGGTGCCCCTAAACAGTTCATTTTTAATAGACATTTTTTTAAGTAAACTCTACCTCCAGCATGGGACGTGAACTTATGACCCTGAGATCAAGAGTCACATGATCTACCAACTGAGCCAGCCAGGCACCCCAATAGACTTCATTTCTTAGATCAATTTTAGGTTCACAGCAAAACTGAGCAGGAAGTACAGAGAATTTCCATATACGCCCCCCCCCAAAAGAGTCACAGCCTACCCCACTATCTCGACATCCCATACCATCAGAGCAGCACATTTGTAACAGTTGATGAACCTACATTAACACATTATTGCTACCCCAAGTTCGTTGAGAGTTCATTCTTGGTGTTGTATACTCCAGGAGTTTTGACAAATGTACAGTGACATATATCCGCTATTATAACAGCATACAGAACAGTTTTCCTGTTCTAAAAATCCTCTGTGGTTTGCCTATTCATTCCCTTCCTCCCCTAATCCCTGTCAACCACTGATCTTTTTACTGTCTCCATAGTTTTGCCTTTTCCAGAATGTCATATATTTGGAATTGGAATGTCAATTATTTGGAATAATATGTAGACTCACTTAGTAATGCGCTTTTGAGGTTCTTCCATGTCTTTTCATGGATTGATGGCTTGTCTGGAGTTACCACAGTTTATGTATCTGTTCACCTTCTGAAGGACATCTTGGTTGCTTCTAGGATCTGTCAATGATGAAAAAAACACTATAAACATCTACATACGGGTTTTTGTGTGGTCATGAGTTTTCAGCTCAGTTGGGCAAATTGAGTGTGATTGCTGGCCCAAATGGGCAATTATCTTTCTTGTTAATTTTTTAAAAATATTTATTTATTTTTGAGGAAGAGAGAGACAGAGCATGAGCAGGGGAGGGGCAGACACAGAATCCGAAGCGGACTTCAGGCTTCGAGCTATCAGCACAGAGCCCGACACGAGGCTCAAACTCATGAACTGTGAGATCACAACCTGAGCCGAAGTCGGATGCTCAACTGACTGAGCCACCCAGGCGCCCCAGGCAATTACCTTTTTAAAACAGCTTTATTGGGACAAAAATTTACATACTATTAATTCACTCATTTTAAATGTACAATTAAATGATTTTCAGTATATTTACAATGTTGTGCTATCATCACAATATGATTTTAGAACATGTTCATCACTCCAACAAAATCCCTCTTGCCCAGATGCAGTCACTCCCGTTCCCAAACCCTGGGCAACCACTAATCTACTTATTGTCTCTATAAAGGTGTCTTTCCTGACTATTTCCCACAAATGGGTTCACACAATATATCATCTTTCTGTACCTGATTGTTTTCACTTAGTATGTTTTTGAGTTTCATCCACGTTGTAGCACATACAGTACTTCATTCCTTTTTATTGCCAAGTTGCATTTTTTAATCAAGTTTATAGAGGTATAGTTTATATGCCATTACATAAGCTCATTTTAAGTTTACAGCTTGATAACTTAAAAATATTTTTTAAGTTTTTATTTATTTAAGGAGCGCTTAGGTGGCTTAGTCAGTTAAGCATCCAACTTCGGCTCAAGTAATAATCTCATGGTTCATGAGTTCAAGCCCTGCATCAGGCTCTGCACTGACAGTGCAGAACCTGCTTGGTATTCTCCCTCTCTGCTGCTCCCCTGCTCTCAGTTGGCTTCTCTCTCAAAAAATAAATAAATAAACTTTAGAAAAAGTTTATATTGGGGCACCTGGGTGATTCAGTTGGTTAAGGATCAGACTCCGGCTCAGGTCATGATCTCATTGTTGGTGAGTTCAAGCCCCGCGTTGTGCTCTGTGCAGAGCTCAGAGCCTGGAGCCTGCTTTGGATTCTGTGTCTCCCTCTCTCTCTGCTCCTCCGCCATTAGTGCTCTGTCTCTCTGTCTCTCAAAAATAAATAAGCATTAAATTGTTTAAAAAGTATTTATGTAAGTAATCTCTACACCTCACATAGGATTCAAAACTCATGATCCAGAGATCAAGAGTTGCACTTTTCTCCAACCAAAACAGCCAGCCGCCATGATAGCTTGGTAACTTTTGACAAATGTATGCACCATGTAATTACTACCACAATTAAGATATACATTTCCATTACCCTGAATAGTTCCCTTCTATCTCTTTGTAGTCAGTCTCTACCACCTCTAGCCCCAGAAGACCAATGTTCTTCATTCTGTCACTAAAGATTAATTATGCCTTTCTAGAATTTCATATAGGTGGAATCATACAGAATGCACTTTTTTGCATACACTTCTTTTGCTCAGCATCTTTGTGAGATTTATTCATGTTGTTAGGTATAACCATTCATTCTTTTTTATTGCTTATTAGTATTCAATTGCAAGAATATATAGCAATTTGTTTCTAGTTTGGGGCCATTATGGATGACGCTGTTATGAATAGTTGTGTAGAAGTCTTTTTGTGAATATGTTTTAAGTTCTTTTTTTAAGACATTATTTTTAAATAATCTCTACACCCAATGTGGGGCTCAAACTCACAACCCCAAGACCAAGAGTCATATGCTTTCCTGACTAAGCCAGCCAGTTGCCCCACTTTAATTTCTCTTGAGGAAAATCTAGGGAGTAGAATTCTTCGGCCATTTTGTGGGTGTATGTTTAACTTTGTATATTTCATATTATTAAGGAACTACCAAATAGTACACCAAAGTGGTTGTACCATTTCACCCTCTAATGAATGAGAGTCTCAGTGGCACCATATCTTTACCATTACTGAGTATTGTCTTTAATTTTAGCAATTCTAATGGGCATATAGTGATATTTCAACAGTAGTTTTTATTTGCATTTCCCTGATGCCTAATGATTTGAACCGTTTTTCATTTATTTAATGACTATTCATATATCTTTCTTTGTGACATGTTTGTTCAAATCTTTTCCCCATGTTGTTATTAGGTTGTTTTCTTATTTTGATTTGTATAAGTTCTTTATATGTTCTGGATACAAACTCTTTGTCAGACATATGTATTCTGAATATTTTATTCCACTTTGTGGCTTGCCTATCATTTTCTTAAATAAAATAGCAGAACTTTTTAATTTTGATATGTTCAAACTTTTAAAAAAATTTTTAAATCTTTATTTTTGAGAGAGAGAATCAGAGTGCAAGCGGTGGAGAAACAAAGAGAGAGGGAGACACAGAATCTGAAGCAGGCTCCAGGCTCTGAGCTGTCAGCACAGAGCCCGACACAGGGCTCAAACTCCCAAACCATGAGATCATGACCTGAGCCGAAGTTGGAAGCTTAACCAACTGAGCCACCCAGGCACCCTTCAAAATTTTCATTTATGCTTAGTGCTTTTTTTTGTCCTCTCCTGTGTAAGAAATCATTGCCTATATTTTTATATATTTTATAGCTTTTGTTGCTATTGTGAATGGAATTTCTTTTTATAACCTTTTCTAATTAGTTATTGCTTATATTTAGGAAAATTATTGATTTTTGTATTATATTTTATACGGGGCCATCTCACATGTAAACATTTCTTTTTTGTATCTTTTTTAAAATTTATTTCTGAGAGAGAGAGACAGCGTGAGCACGGGAGGGTCAGAGAGAGAGGGAGACACAGAATCTGAAACAGGCCCCAGGCTCTGAGCTAGCTGGCAGCACAGAGCCCAATGTGGGACTCGAACCCACAAACCGTGAGATCATGACCCGAGCCGAAGTTGGACGCTTAACCGACTGAGCCACTGATTTTCTTGGATTTTAATATCAACTAGAAATAATGACAGTTTTGTCTTTACCCTGCCAATATTTATATCTCTTACTTTGAGTTCTCATTTCACTGCATTGGTTTGGACTTCTGGCCTAATGCTAAATGGTAGCTAGGTTACCTATGGAAGTCTGTGATTAGGTTTTAGGAAATAACAGTGAGACTGGAGAGAAGCTAGAGACACTACAAAGGAAGAATCAATAGAATTTGGTAGCTAACTGAATAAGGGGAATGAAAGAGAATTACCATTTAGAAGTAACTTGGATGTTAAGGTTAGGAACAGGGAGAATATAGTTGCCATTATCAGAAATGAAAAACATGAAGAAAGCTATTAGAGAGGAAAAGACAAGTTCCATTTTAGATATTTTCATTTTGAGTTTACAACAGGGCTTCCATTCAGAGGTGTCCTCTAGCCAGTTAGAACTGGAGTTTGGATAAGAGGCTACAGCTGGAGATAAAGACTTTATTTAGAGTCAACAGCAAAGGTGATAGCTGAAATAATAATGTGGATTAGTTACTTGAAAGAAGGGAAGTTATAGAAAAAGAGAAGAGTTCAACATTGGGCCTCAAGGATAAAGGTTGGAGGAAGTAGAGGAGCCAAGGAAAAAAAACAGAAAAGGATTTAGAACAGAAGAACATCTAGAATAGGGGCACCTGGGTGGCTTAGTCGGTTGAGCGTCCGACTTTCGCTTAGGTCATGATTTCGCGGTTCGTGGGTTCGAGCCCCGCGTCGGGCTCTGTGCAGACTGCCAGCTCAGAGCCTGGAGCCTATTTCGGAGTCTGTATCTCCCTCTCTCTCTGACCCTCCCCTGCTCACACTGCCTCTCTCTCTCTCTCTAGAAATAAATAAAAAAACATTAAAAAAAAAAGAAGAAGAACATCTAGAATAGCTTTAAAAGTTATCAGTAGGGGGCATCTGCCTGTCTCAGTCGGTAGAATATGTGACTCTTGATCTCAGGGTCATGAGTTTGAGCCCTACATTGGGCATGGAGCCTACTTTAAAAAAAAANAAGGGATAGTTAACATTTTCAAATAGGAAAAATAACTTAAGGGAAACAAGGAGTGTGAATTGGGGTGTCTTCTGAAATTGTCAATAAAAATATCCTTAGATTGGCAACTGCAAAATAAAATATTTTTGAGATACTAAGAGAAAACTAAGCACAGACTAAGTATTAGATGATATTGAGAAATTATATATTTTATCAAGTGTGATAATGGTTGTATTTCTTTAAGGCTTTATCTTTTAAAGATATGAGCAAGCAATCCCTATCAAAATAACACCAGTATTCTTCACAGAGCTAGAACAAACAGTCCTAAAATTTGTATGGAACTAGAGAAGACCCTGAATAGCCAAAGCAATCTTGAAAGACCTAAATTTAAGACAGGAAGCCATAAAAATCCTTGAAGAGAAAGCAAGCAAAAACCTCTTTGACCTCAGCCACAGCAAATTCTCACTCAAGTTTCCAGAGGCAAGGGAAACAAAAGCAAAAATGAACTTTTAGGACCTAATCAAAATAAAAAGCTTCTGCACAGGGAGGGAAACAATCAGAAAAACTAAAAAGCAACCTACGGAATGGGAGAAGATTTTTGTATGTTGATTTTGTAGACTAGAATTTTGCTGAATTTGTTTATTAGCTGTAACGGTTGTTTTTGTGTGTGCGTGGGAATCTTTAGAGTTTTCTACATATAAGCTCATGCTATCTGTGAACAGGGATAATTTTACTTCTTCCTTTCTTTTTAATGTTTTTTTTCTTAAGTTTATTTACTCATTTTAAGAGAGAGTATGTGAGCAGGGGAGGGGCAGAGAGAAAGGGAGAGAGAGCCTTCACAGCCCAAACAGCCTCATGCTCAATATGCTCAGCATGGAGCCCAATGCAGGGCTTGATCTCACTACCTCAATATCATGACCAGAGCCAAAATCAAGAGTGGATGCTTACGTGGCAGCCACCCAGGTGGATCCTCTCTTGTTACCTCAAAAATTCTTTCTTTGTCTCTGGGTTTCAACAACTTGACAGTAATATATCTTGATATAGAATTTTGAATTTGTCCTGTGTGGATTTCATTGAGTTTCTTGGGCATATATATTCATGTATTTACTCAAATTTGGGACATTATTGGCTATTATTTTTTAAAATATTTTTTTCTGCTTCCTCTCTCTTTTTTCCTTCCAGAACTTCTATGTGGAGTATGTGTACCGTGGTACATTTGATGATGTCCTATAGGTCCCTCGGGCTCTATTCACATTTTTAAAGGTGTTTTATTTATTTGAGAGAGAAGGAGAGAGAGAGAGAGAGAGAGAGAACACATGAGTGTGGGGGAGAGGCAGAGAGGGAGGGAGAGAATCCCAAACAGCCTTTGCACTGTCAGTGCAGAGCCTGATGTGGGGCTCTGACGTGGGGCTTGGTCTCATGAACCATGCGATCATGACTTGAGCCAGAATCAAGAGTCAGATGCTTAACCGACTGAGGCTCTATTCATTTTTCATCACTCTTTTATTCTTTTTCCTTAGAATGAATGATTTCAAGGAAATCATGGTCTCATCTTTCATCCCCCCCCCAATGGTCTCATCTTAAAGTCTGTTGATCTCTTTTGCCTTTTCACATCTTCTGTTGACCCCTAGTAAGTTTTTTCATTTCAGTTATTGTACTTTTCAGTTTCAGAATTTTAGTTTGATTTTTTTGGTAATTTCTATCTTTTATTGATACCCTCGTTTTTTTCATACATTGTTTACCTGATTTCACTTAATTCTTATCCATGGTTTCTTTGAGCTTATTTCCCATATTTAAGACAGTTGATTTAATATC
>NW_027527457.1:218543-219833 GCF_008692635.1 Crocuta crocuta | reverse complement strand
CCATTGTCTAGTTTTCCTCTTTAAAATCCTCTTTTCCCTATGACTGGGCCATACTTTCATATTTATTTGTATATTTTCTAAATCTTTTTGAGAACTGCACATTTTGAGTAGTAAAGTGTGTATTATTTATTGTATGTGGTCACTGAATTTTCTGTTCTGTTATCTCTGTGGACAGCCAGTTACCTGACAAAGATTTCCTTAAATGTGTCTGTCCCCAGAGGGGGAAAAGAAGCAAAAGACAAAAAACCCCAAATACTGTTTCTTTAAATCCCACGTAATCTGCTTCAGTCCACGTGGATTGAAACAATGGCCAGCCTCTGTGCCAGCCTCTCAGCCATCAAAAACAGCAATCAGCAATTAAACCACATAATACTGATATTTGAAGGACAATGTCTTCATTGCCCACTCAAGCTTCAGGAAGCTGCACTAGGAACTGTCTACCTGCCTCAGTGCTGGGGGATGGCAACTACTGGGTAAAAGGTCAATGTTTGAAGACATTTACCACAATTAATAAGCCTCTTTATCAAGCTCTCCCCTGGACTCTGCAAGTATTTAACTACAATCCATAGTTCCAAATTGTTACTTCAGGCAATTCCTGCCAATTCAATAATTGTTTAGGAGGATGGATGGATTCGTAGAGCGTCCTGCTCTGCCATCTTCTGTGACACCTGGGTGGTATTTTACTCCTTGGAGTTTATTACTATTTTCTTATAAACTAGCACATGATCAATTTTGTAATTGTTTTACAGCCTTTGGAAAGAACGTGTTGTCTATTATGGGGTACAAATTTCTACACAAATCTATTAACTCTAACAAGTTATTTGTAGTGTTCAGATCTTCTTTATCCTTACCTGATTTGGCTCTTTAGATCTGTCATTCTGAGTAATGTCTGTCTCCCATCATGATTTTTTCTTTGTCACAGACTTGTATTTCTAATAGTTTTTGCTTTATGTTTCACTGCTGTGTTGTTCTGTTCAGTGACAGCTATTTCTTCCTTGTTGGGCAGTTGTGCCTTTTGCCATTTTAAACATATGATGCCTTTTTTGTACCACTTAACACTTTTGGTCCTGAATCCTACTTTATCTGATATTAATATTACCACTTCTGCTTTTTAGAAATCACATTTCCTATGAGTTTTTATCCCTTTATTTTCAACATTTCTTTATGATTTTGTTTTAGGTCTGTCTCCTATAAATAATATGTAATTGGATATTTTTAAAGTAGGCTCCACACCCAATGTGGGGCTTGAATTCATGACGCTGAGATCAAGAGTAGCCTGCCCAGGTGTTC
>NW_027527457.1:216536-218465 GCF_008692635.1 Crocuta crocuta | reverse complement strand
GGGCGGGCACCGTGGCTCAGGTCATGATCTCGCAGTTTGTGTGGAACCTGCTTGGGCTTCTCTCTGCTACCCCTCGGCCCCTCTCGCAACGTGCTCCCTCTCTCTCTCTCTCAAACAAATGTTTATTTATTTTGAGGGTGGGGGAGGGGCCGAGAGAGAATTTGAGAGAATCCCAGGCAACGTCCTTACTGTCAGTGCAGAGCCTGATGCCAGTCTTGAATCAACAGAGTCATGAGATCATGACATGAACCATAACCAAGAGTCAGATGCTTAACTGACTGACCCACCCAGACACCCTTATAGTCTTGTCTTTTATAGTCTTTTTTAAATAAGGAAATTTAACCTATTTTCATTTATTGTGAACATTAATAGGTTTTATTCTACCATCTTATTTCATGTTATGATGCTTTCTTCTTAATTTTCATCTTGTGACTTTTGCTTGACTGATCAAGTTGTCTTTGTTCCTTTTTTCCCTCTAATTCTAGCCCTATTTCTAGTCAGTGAGCAATAAGTCATATTTCCATATGCGTAAAAAACATATTTAAACTTATATTTTCTCTCTAAATAACAATAATTATTCAATATCTATAATTCTCCCCTCACATTTCTTCCCCACCTCTAATGATTTTATAAAATCACTTGAAATTTTGGTTCTAGATTTATTAAAAGTTTTGGCTACATAATCCCTTTTTTATTTTAGGAATACTTTCTTTTTAGTTGTGTCTTCTTTAACNACCTCTAATGATTTTATAAAATCACTTGAAATTTTGGTTCTAGATTTATTAAAAGTTTTGGCTACATAATCCCTTTTTTATTTTAGGAATACTTTCTTTTTAGTTGTGTCTTCTTTAACAGTAGAATTTATTCAAGGGGAGAAATGTCTAATTGTAAGGTTTTTATTATATAATAGAGGGCAGTGCCATCCAGCTACAAGGACTGTAGGATTTAAGAAGGAATAATAGGGGCACCTAGGTGGCTTAGTCGGTTAAACGTCCGACTTCCGCTTAGGTCATGATCTCGCGGTTCGTGGGTTCGAGCCCCGCGTTGGGCTCTGTGCTGACTGCCAGCTCAGAGCCTGGAGCCTGTTTCAGTCTGTGACTCCCTCTCTCTCTGACCCTCCCCTGCTCACGCTGTCTCTCTCTCTCTCTAGAAATAAATAAAAAACCATTAAAAAAAAAGAAGGAATAATAATTCTCTATTTGACTTGCATATTTTTAAAATATAATTTATTGACAAATTGGCCAACATACAATGTGTACAGTGAGCTCTTGGTTTTGGGGGTAGATTCCCGTGGTTCATCGCTTCCATATAACACCTAGTGCTCATGCCAACAAGTGCCTTCAATGCCCGTCACCCATTTTCTCCTCACCCCACCCCCCATCAACCCTCCGTTTGTTCTCTGTATTTAAGAGTCTCTTATGGTTTGCCTCCCTCCCTCTCTGTAGCCACATTGTTAAAAAATATTTATTTTTTAATATTATTTAACTTTTGAATATTTACATGGTTTCAAATTTTTAAAAAGTTTAAGAGGATTTACAAATTAAAAATTTTCCTCTCACTCTTGTTCCCAAGCCATACAGGTTCTCTTTTTAGGAAACAACAAATGTTATGTTTCTTGTGTATCTTAGCAAAGATGTTTTATCCATTTACAAACAAGTATNGCAGAGAGAGAGGGAGACACAGAAGCTGAAGCAGGCTCCAGGCTCTGAGCTGTCAGCACAGAGCCCAACACAGGGCTCTAACTGGAGCTGTGAGATCATGACCTGAGCCAAAGTCAGAAGCTCAACCAACCGAACCACCCAGATGCTTCTTAACAATGTAGCTTGGTCATCATTCCAAACTATCCATTTTTAAGACTTTTATTATGGGAATCTTCAAACATATACAAAGAAAAAAGAATAGTATAATAAAAAAAAGAATATCATGAAC
>NW_027527457.1:211042-216515 GCF_008692635.1 Crocuta crocuta | reverse complement strand
GTTATTATTGTTTTATATATCCCTATCAGTTATTAAGATTTTGCTGGTGTATTTTAAAGCATATCCTAGGCATAATATCATTTCACTTTTAAGGATTTTGGTGCATAGCTTTTTAAAAAAATAATTAATTAATTTTTTAGTTTACATCCAAGTTAGTTAGCATATAGTGGCAACAATGAATTCAGGAGTAGATTCCTTAATGCTCCTTACCCACTTAGCCCATTATCCCCTCCCAAAACCCCTCCAGCAACCCCCTGTTTGTTCTCCATATTTAAGAGTCTCTTATGTTTTGTCCTCCTCCCTGTTTTTATATAATTTTTGCTTCTCTTCCCTTATGTTCATCTGTTTTGTATCTTAAATTACTCACATGAGTGAAGTCATATGATATTTGTCTTTCTCTGATTGACTAATTTCGCTTAGCGTAATACCCTCCAGTTCCATCCACGTAGCTGCAAATGGCAAGGTTTCATTCTTTTTGATAGCTGAATAATACTGCATTGTATATGTATACCACATCTTCTTTATCCGTTCATCTGTTGATGGGCTCTTTCCATACTTTGGCTATTGTTGATAGTGCTGTTATAAACATTAGGGTGCATGTATCCTTTTGAAACAGCGCACCTGTATCCCTTGGATAAATACCTGGTAGGGCAATTGCTGGGTCACAGGGTAGTTCTATTTCTAATTTTTTGAGGAATCTCCATACTGTTTTCCAGAGTGGCTGCAGCAGTTTGCATTCCCACCAGCAGTGCAAAAGAGATCCTCTTTCTCTGCATCTTCGCCAACATCTGTTGTTGCCTGAGTTGTTCATGTTAGCCATTCTGACAGGTGTGAGGTGGTATCTCGGTGTGGTTTTGATTTGTATTTCCCTGATGATAAGTGATATTGGGCCTTTTTTCATGTGTCTGTTCGCCATCTGGATGTCTTCTTTGGTACAGTGTCTATTCATGTCTTTTGCCCACTTCTTCACTGGATTATTGTTTTTTGGGTGTTGAGTTTGATAAGTTCTTTATAGATTTTGGATACTAACCCTTTATCTGATATGTCATTTGCAAATTCGGCAAAATCCTAGTCTACAAAATCAACACACAAAAATCAGTTGCAATTATATACACTATCAATGGAAAACACAAAGCACTGCTGAACTAAATTAAAGAAAACATAAATGAATAGAAAGACATGTTGAATTCATGGACTGAAAGACTTGGTATTGTTATGATAAAAGCACTCCTCAGTGTGACCTACAAATTCAAAGTAAATGTAATTCAAATTAAAATCCCAATGTATTTTTTTTTGGCAGAAATAGAAAAATCCATCCTAAAATTCATGTGGAATCTGAAGGGACCCTGAATAATGAAAACTACCTTGAAAAAGAACAAAGTTGGGGGTGCCTGGGTGGCTTACTTGGTTAAGCATCCAACTCTTGATTTTGACTCAGGTCATGATCTCACGGTTCATGGAATTGAACCCAATGTCAGCGCAGAGACTGCTTGGGGTTCTCTCTCTCCCTCTCTATCTGCACCTTCCCTGCTTGCGTGCGCTCTCTCAAAATAAATACATAAACTTAAAAAAAAAGAAAAAGAACAAAATTACAGGACTCATACTTCCAGGTTTCAAAACTACAAGCTGCTACAAAGCTAGAGTAATCGAAAAGAGTGTGGTACTGGCATAAGGATAAACATATAGACCAATGGAATACAGAGCCCAGAAATAAATCCTCAAGTACACAGTCCACTGATTGTCAATAAAGGTGTCAGAAGATTCAATGGGAGGGGTGTCTGGGCGGCTCAGTCGGTTAAGCTTCTGACTTCAGCTCAGGTCATGATCTCATGGTTCGTGGGTTTGAGCCCTGCATTGGGCTCTGCGCAGTCAGCTCAGAGCCTGGAACCTGCTTTGGATTCTGTCTCTCTCTCTCTCTCTCTGCCCTTCTCCCACTCGTCCTTTGTCTGTCTCAAAAATAAACATTAAAAAAACAAAAAAGATTCAATGAGAAATTGACAGTCTTTTCAACAAAAGCACAGACAACAAAAGAGAAAATAGATAAATTGGAATTTATATCAAAATTAAATCTTGTGTGCATCAAAAGATATCAATTAAGTGAAAAGATGCGGTGCCTGACTGGTTCAGTTAGTAGAGCATGCAACTTTTGATCTCAGGGTTGTAAGCTTAAGCCCCACACTGGGTGTAGAGCTTACTTAAAAAAAAAAAAAAAGTGAAGGGGCGCCTGGGTGGCTCAGTTGATTGAGCATATGACTTTGGTTCAGGTCATGATCTCCTGGTTCATGGGTTCAAGCCCAGCATCAGGCTCTGTGCCTGGATCCTGCTTCGGATTCTGTGTCTCCCTCTCTCTCTGCCACTCCCCTGCTTGCACTGTCTCTAAAAAATGAATAAACGGTAAAAAATTTTTTAAATAGGCAGAAAATCTGAATTCGACATTTTTCCAAAGAAGACGGCTGAAAGGTACACGAAAAGATGCTCAACATCATTAATCATCAGGGAAATGTAAATCTAAACCAGATATTACCTCACACTTGTTAAGATAGCTCTTATCAAAAAGACAAGAAATAACAAGTGTGAGGATGTGGAGAAAAGAGAACCCGTGTACACTGTTTGTGGGAATGTTAACTAATGTAACCATTATGGAAAACAGCCAGGAGTTTCCTTAAAAATTTAAAAATAGAACTACCATATGATACAGCAATTCCTTTTCTGGGTATTTAATTTTCTTTTTCTTTTTGTAAGTAAAATCTGCTCTCAATATGGTGCTTGAACTTGTGACCTCAAGTTCAAGAATTACATGAGGTCTACCAACTAACCCAGCCAGACACCCCTCTTCTGGGCATTTATCCAAAGGAAATGAAAATACTACTCAAAAAGATATATGCACTCCCTTGTTAACTGCAGCATCATTTTTAATAGCCAAGGTATAGAAACAATCTAAGTGTCTTCCAATGGATGAATGGATACAAAATTGTGGTACACACACACACACACACACACACACACACACAGGAATATTATTCAGCCATAAAAAGGAATGAAATCTTGCCATTTGTGACAGCATGGCTGGACCTCAAGGGCATTATTGTTAAGTGAAATAAATCAAAGAAATACAAATACTCTATGACCTCTCTTATATGTGGACTCTAAAAAACCAAAAACCAACCTCACAGGGGTGCCTGGGTGGCTCAGTCGGTTGAGCATCTGACTTCAGCTCAGGTCATGATCTCATGGTCCGTGGGTTCGAGCCCTGCATTGGGCTCTGTGCTGGCAGCTCATAGCCTGGAGCCTGCTTCAGATTCTGTGTCTCCCTCTCTCTCTNCAAATTGAGTAAAGATTAAAAAAAAATAACTAGAAACCTCATGTATTGCTGATGGAAATGTAAAATGTTTATAGCTGCTGTGGAAATTGGTTTGGTGATTTCTCAGAAAGTTACTTGTAGGATTACCATATGATCCAACACTTTTACATATATACCAAAGAAATTGAAAGCAGAGACTCAAACACTGGTACATCATTGTTCACTGCAGACTTGTACAGCAATATTCGTAAATAGGCAAAAGGTAGAGATGACCCAAGTGTCTATCAACAGATGAATGGATAAATAAAATATCATATATGCATGCAATATTATTCAGCTATAAACAGGAATACAATTCTGATACATGCTACAATAAATACGGACCTTGAAAACATTATGCTAAGGCACAATAGTTCAGGCACCAAAGTTCAAATATTGTACAATTCCACTCATATAAGGTACTTGGAATAGGCAAATTCATAGAGACAGAAGGTAGAATAGAGGTTACCAGGGCTGTTGGGAAGGGACAATGAAGAATTATTGTTTAATGGGTACAGAGTTTCTCTTTGGGATGATGAGCAAGTTCTAGAAATAAATAGTGGTGATGGGTTATAAAACATTGTGACTGTACTTAATGCCACTGAATCATATACTTTATTTTTTTTAAATTTTTAATGTTTTTTTATTTCTGAGAGAGAGAGACAGACAGACAGACAGACAGCGTGAGCAGGGAAGGGTCAGAGAGAGAGGGAGATACAGAATCTGAAACAGGCTCCAGGCTCTGAGCCGGCAGTCAGCACAGAGCCCGATGCAGGGCTTGAACCCCCGAACCGCAAGATCATGACCTGAGCCGAAATCAGATGCTTAACTGACTGAGCCACCCAGGCGCCCCTGAATCATATACTTTAAAATGGTAAATTTCATGTTATATATATTTTGCCATTAAAAATTTAGAAAATAGGGGCACCTAGGTGGTTCAGTTGGTTAAGAGCCTGACTTTGGCTCAGGTCATGATCTCACAGTTCATGAGTTCGAGCCCCACATCAGGCTCTCTGCTAACAGCATGAAGCCTGCTTTGCATCTTCTGCCTTCCCCCTCTCTGCTCCTCCCCTGCTTGTGCTCTCTCTCTGTCTCTTTCAAAAATAAATAAAAGACTCTTGAATGCCAAGAACAAACTGAGGGCTGATGAGANCCCCCGAACCGCAAGATCATGACCTGAGCCGAAATCAGATGCTTAACTGACTGAGCCACCCAGGCGCCCCTGAATCATATACTTTAAAATGGTAAATTTCATGTTATATATATTTTGCCATTAAAAATTTAGAAAATAGGGGCACCTAGGTGGTTCAGTTGGTTAAGAGCCTGACTTTGGCTCAGGTCATGATCTCACAGTTCATGAGTTCGAGCCCCACATCAGGCTCTCTGCTAACAGCATGAAGCCTGCTTTGCATCTTCTGCCTTCCCCCTCTCTGCTCCTCCCCTGCTTGTGCTCTCTCTCTGTCTCTTTCAAAAATAAATAAAAGACTCTTGAATGCCAAGAACAAACTGAGGGCTGATGAGAGGGGGAGAGGGGAAGGGAGGGTGATGGGCATGGAGGAGGGCACTTGCTGGGATGAGCACTGGGTGTTATATGGAAACCAACTTGACAATAAACTATTTAAAAAAATAAACATTGTGATTAGGATAAAAAATAAATAAATAAATAAAAGACAAATAAAAAACCACAGGAGAAACTCAGAAAATATATTTAATTTTTTTAATTTTAGAGAGAGAGAGCACGAATGGGGGAGAAGGGGAGGGAGAAAGAGAGACAGAGACAGAGACAGAGAGGAAATCTTAAGCAGGCTCTATACTCAGCATGGAGCCCCATTTAGGTTCTCAATCCTACAACCCTCTCTCTGACCCTCCCCTGCTCATGCTATCTCTCTCTCAAAAAAAAAAATATGTATTTTAGGGAACCCTGGATAGCTCAGGCGGTTAAGTGTCCTACTCTTGGTTTCCGCTCAGGTCATGATCTTAAGATTTGTGCATTTGAGCCCCTCGTCAGCCTCTCTGCTTGGGATTCTCTCTCTCTCCTTGCTCCTCCCCTGTTCATGCTCTCTCTCTCTCAAAATAAACTTAAAAAAAAAAGAAAATATATTTAACCCATTTCACAAATGCCTGATTTTCTTA
>NW_027527457.1:207188-211024 GCF_008692635.1 Crocuta crocuta | reverse complement strand
AATATTTGCCAAAAACTAGGCAAAGGACATGAGCAGCATACACACACACATTCACACACATGCAAAGGAAAGACATGTGACTTGAAGCATATTAGAAAGAATCTTAACTTTACTCATGATAAAAAGAGTGTATTAAATAGAATGAGATAACACTCTTTTCCTGGCAAGGGTGTAAGGAAACAGACACTCTTGTATTTGGTTTTTGGAATTGTAAATTGGTGTCACTTTTGTAAGACAAATTACAAAACACTTTTGAAAGTACATTTGACTTTTTGAAATGTTAATTTATTTTTTATTATATATTTAAATGTTTATTTTTTAATGTTTATTATTATTTCTTTGTAGAGAATGAGCAGGGCAGGGGCAGAGAAAGGGAGACAGAGGGTCTGAGGCAGGCTCCACGATGACAGGAGAGAGCCCAATGTGGGGCTTGAACTCATGAAATGCGAGATCATGACCTAAGCCAAAGTCGGACACTTAACGGACTGAGCCACCCAGGTGCATCAACACTTGATTTTTTAAAACCATACATTTATTTATGTATTTTGAGAGAGAAAGAGTGAAGAGAGAGTGAGCAGGAGAGGGGTAGTGAGAGGGAGAGAATCCCAAGCAGGCTCTGCACTGTCAGCAGAGAGCCCAATGCAGAGCTTGAACCCATGACCCTAGCCAAAACCAAGATTCGGACACTTAACCGACTGAGTCACCCAGGTGCCCCACGTATGACTTTTTTGTAGGTAACAGAAAACCCAACTCCAATAGGCTCAAAGGATAAAGCAGATTTATTGGTTCATACAAATGCAAATGCCAGGGGAGCAGAGACCTTTGCAGTTAATTCCATGGATCAACAATATCACCAAGGACCTAATTTCTTTCTGTCAGATCTGTCTTCCAAAGTGTGAGCTTCTTCATAAATTTCACTTCCTTCTTGGTAGCAAAAGGGATGCAGCGTTTACAGGCTTCCCATCAGCTGTCCAAAAGAAGAGACAAAGCTGGCCTCTGTTATCTCTCTCAGAAGAGCAAATAACAGAACCAAAACCAAAAAGCTTCCCCCAAATACTTCAAGAAACATCCTCTAATATTTCTAATATTTCATTAACTTGAATTGGGTCAATGGCCTATTCCAGAACAATTCCCTTGACAGGACGATGGTATGCATTCATTGGCTACAGTCTGAGTTGCCTGAACCAATCCTACTGAGGCACGGGGCATGGGCTTACCCTGATTGGGTTACAAGGGTCGTGCGCCCCTGCCGGAAGTGGGGGATGAGTTCAGTACCACCCCTCCAAACTTTAGCACTGCCAAACATCGTGAAAGATACAGAACGGATGTAGGGCAGGGAATCACATCAGCCACTAACCACTTTGATCCAGCAACCACACTTCTAGGAATGTATCCTACAAATATATCGGCACATGTGTACAAACAAGTATGTCCAAGGAGATTGTAAGAACAGAATATTGGAAACAAAAAAACGCCTGGGACTGGTCAGATCAATGATGTGGGAGCCATAAAAAAGAAAAGATAGCTATAAATGTTTTAATGACACAATCTTCAGAGCTGTGTTAAGTGAAAAAGGCAGAGTGAATAGTCTGCTGCCATTTGTGAAAAAAAGGGAGAAGAGGTGCATATATAGATATATTTTCTAAGGGGAAAGAGGAAAGTAAACTTCCATTTTCATCAGTAAACCAGGCCAGGGAGAGCTATCCAAACACATGTGCACACCCGCGTGTGCATGTACACACGCACACCTATTTATACTTGCACATGCATGTTTGCATAGAATATATCTAGAAGATTCGTGAGAAACTGACAATAGCGGTAATCTCTGGAAAGGGAACTAGGGGAAGTAGGTACTAGAAGTAGGGGTAATATATAACTTTCACGGGCGCTGGGGTGGCTCAGTAGTTTAAGCATCCAACTCTTGATTTCAGCTCAGGTCATAATCTTATGACTTGTGAGATCAAGCTGTGTTGGGATCCATGCTGTGAGCACAGTGCCTGCTTGGGATTCTTTCTCTCCCCCTTCTCTGCCCCACCCCCACTTGCATGCATGTTCTTTCTCTCTCTCCCAAAAATAAATATTTATATATTCATTGTATATCCTTTCATTTTATATCCTTTTATATTGCCTGAATTTTCTTACCATGTGCATGTAATTTTAGTTAAAAATATGTATTAATTACGGTTTCTATGTGTTACTTGTCATGTTGGCAAAGGTAAAAATATTTGTTAACAGCTGGCAAAGATGGGGCGCCTGGGTGGCTTAGCCGGTTGAGTGTCTGACTTCGGTTCAGGTCATGATTTCACAGTTGATGGGTTCGAGCCTCGTGTGGGCTCAGAGCCTGGAGCCTGCTTCAGATTGTGTGTCTCCCTCTCTCTCTGCCCCTCCTCCACTTGTGCTCTGTCTCTCTCTGGGTCTCAAAAATAAATAAAAATGTTCAAAAATGTTTAAAAAGTTGGCAAAGATGTTGGGAAACAGACCCTTGTATATATTGTTATTTAATACATTAATACACAATCTTTGGGAGGCCATTTGGTAGTATCTATTAAAACTAATAATGTACATAATCTTTGACCTAGCACTCACAACACATCTAAGATTTTATCCTGCTGATACATGTACACATATTGGCAAAGATGTCTGCATAAACATGCAGTGTTTGTAGTAACAAAAGACAGGAAAAACATTTAAATGATCATCACTACAGGACTGGTTAACTAATTTATGATATATCCTTAAAATGGAAGTTAATTTTATGAAGGTAGAATTCTACACAGCAACGAAAAAAGAACTGCTGATATATTCAACAACATAGATGAAACTCACAGAAAATGCTAAATAAAAGAAGTCAGAGACAAAAAGAGTATATACCATTGATATGAAATTCCAGTACAGGCAAAGCTAATCTATGACCATAGAAGTCAGAATGTAGTTAATCTTGGGAGTGGGTAACAACAAATAGGAACACAAGGAGCCAGCCTTCTGCGGTGCTGGAAATGTTCCGTCTTTAACTTGGGGGGAGGGGGGAGATTACATAGATGTATATACATATAAAAAGATCTATTTAAGATTCATGCATTACACTAAATAAGTTATACCTTATTGCATGAAAAAAATGGAATGAGGTAAATTATATAGTGACATGGAATGAACTTCAAAATATATTTTTAAGTGTGTGTGATTGTATATATCATATCCATCCATACGCATATATATAGTGCACTGACAGTAAAGTAGAGGAAACAATAAATAACCACAACTCTGCTGGGTAAATGCTAGAGCAGACTTTTGTTCTAAAGTCATCTGATTCCTGATGGCCTACAGCCTACATTTAAAAGGCCTCAGGCTGGAACAGCAGGGTGGCTCAGTCGGTTTAAGTAGCTGATTCCTGATTTTGGCTCAGGTCATGATCTCTTGGTTCTTGGGATCAAGCCCCAAGTCTAGCTCTATACTGACAGTGTGGAGCCTGCTTGGGATTCTCTCTCTCTCTCTCTCTCTCTCTCTGTCCCTCTCTTGTTTACATGCTCTCTTTCTCTCTTAAATAAACATGAAAAATAAATGAATAAAAAATAAAAGAACCTATGCTTACAGGTGTCCAGTTGGAGTTCAGATGAAGAATACAGAAAACAGTGGAACTGCAGTGTTTGAAGAAAAAATAGCTGATAATTGATGAAAGATGCCAATCTCCAAGATTCAGGAATTCCAAACAGGAAAAACAAAAAACAAAACAAGACAGAACGAAAAACAAAGAAAAAAATCCCCACCCAGACATATTGTAATGACACTTCAGAACATCAAAGAGAATATTTTAAGAGAAGCAAGAGGCTTGGTGTCTA
>NW_027527457.1:204655-206854 GCF_008692635.1 Crocuta crocuta | reverse complement strand
CAAAAAAAAACCCCAGGGGGGGGGGGGGGGGGAAGGAGGGAGAAAAGGAAGGGAAATCTATAGATTAAGAGATTTAAAAACAGGGGTGCCCGGGTGGCTCAGTTGGCTGAGCATCCAACTCTTTCTTTTTAATGCTTATTTTTGAGAAAGAGAGAGAGAGACAGCCAGAGCAGGGGAGGGGCAGGGAGAGAAGGAGACACAGAATCTGAAGCAGGCCCCGGTCTCAGGGCTGTTAGCACAGAGTCTAATACAGAGCTCAAACGCACAAACTATGAGATCATGACCTGAGCTGAAGTCAGACACTTAACTGACTGAGCCATCCAGGCGCCCCGAACATCCAACTCTTGATTTCAGCACAGGTCATGATCTCAGGGTTGTGGGAGAGAGCCCCACATTGGGCTCCATGCTCAGCGTGGAGCCTGCTTAAGATTCTCTCCCTCTCCCTCTGCCCTTCTTCCCAGCTCGCTCTCCCAAATAAAAAAAAGGGGGGGGGGCGCCTGGGTGGCTCAGTTCAAGCCCTGCATCGGGCTCTGTACTGACAATTCAGAGCCTGGAGCCTGCTTCGGATTCTGTGTATCCCTTGCTCTCTGCCCCTCCCCCACTTACACACTGTCTCTCTCTCTCTCTCTCTAAAAATAAACATTAGAAAAACATTTTTTTAAAGAGAGATTTAAGAAACATATCAACTGGGGTGCCTGAGTGGCTGTCGGTTAAGCCTCCGACTTCGGCTCAGGTCATGATCTCATTGTTTGTGAGTTTGAGCCCCACGTTGGGCTCTGTGATGACAGCTTGCAGCCTGGGGCCTGCTTCGGATTCTGTGTCTCCCTCTCTCTCTGCCCCCACCCAACTCTTGCTCTGTCTCTGTCTCCCAAAAATACATAAACATTAAAAAAAAATAAAAACAGAAACATATCAACCAATTGCAGTGTATAGTCCTCATTTGGATCCTGACAATCCTTGACCACCAACTGAATATATAACCGTTTATGAGACCAGAAATATGTGAACAGTGACTGCACATTTGATGATATTAAAAGAATTGTTAATTTCTCATTATCAGCAATAGCCAAACAATGGAAAGAACCCAAATGTCCACAGACTGATTAATAGATAAAGATGATCTGGCATATATACACAACGGAATATTACTCAGCCATCAAAAAGAATGAAATCTTCCCATTGCAACAACGTGGATGGAGCTAGAGTAAAATAAGTCAGTCAGAGAAAGACAAATACTGTATGATTTCACTCATATGTGGAATTTAAGAAACAAAACAGATGGGGCGCCTGGATGGCTCAGTGGGTTTAGCGTCTGACTTCAGCCTCAGGTCATGACCTCACGGTTCGTGAGTTCGAGCCCTGCGTCGGGCTCTGTGCTGATAGCTCAGAGCCTGGAGCCTGCCTCAGATTCTGTGTCTCCTTCTCTCTGCTGCCCCCCACCCCTGGTCACAATCTATCTCTCAAAAAGAAATCAACATTAAAATTTTTAAAAAAGAAAGAAAAAATAAAACAGATGAACATATAGGAGGGGGAAATAAAGAAAAAAGAGAGAGGGAACCAAACCATAAGACACTCTTAGAGAACAAGCTGAGGGTTGATAGAGGGAGGTGGGTGAGGTATGGGCCTTAAGGAGGGCACTTGTTACAACGAGCACTGTGTGTTGTATGTAAGTGATGAATCGCTGAATTCTACTCCTGAAACCAGTATTGCACTGTATGTTAATTAACTGAATTTTAAATAAAAATTCGAAAAGACAAAAAAAAGAATTGTTAAATTTTTAGAGGTGGTGGTTTTATTGTAATGTTTAAGAAAAGTCCTTATATTTTAGGGGCACCTGGGTGGCTCAGTCGGTTAGGTGTCTGACTTCAGCTCAGGTCTCGATCTCATGGTTCGTGGGTTCGAGCCCCACATCGGGATCTGTGCTGACAGCTAGCTCAGAGCCTGGAGCCTGTTTCAGACTCTGTGTCTCCCTCTCTCTCTGACCCTCCCCTGCTCACGCTGTCTCTTTCTCAGAAATAAATAAAACATTTTTTTTAAAAAATTAAAAAAAAGAAATATCCCATATGAAAGTAGAAAAAAAAAGAGCTAAAGAGAAGACAGATTACCTACAATGAAATGACTGACAGCTCATTTACCAACAAAAAATAAATCAGTGTTTAGAAAGTGTTTATAGTATGACTTTCTTTGTGAAGAATAACA
>NW_027527457.1:203912-204600 GCF_008692635.1 Crocuta crocuta | reverse complement strand
AAACCATGAGAGACTCTTGAATGCTGACAAAAACTGAGGACTGATGGATGTGGGGGGGAGGGGGGATGGGCATGGAGGAGGGCACTTGTGGGGATGAGCACTGGGTGTTATGTGGAAACTAATTTGACAATAAACTATTTGTAAAAAAAAAAAAAAAAAAGTAAAAATGATTCCTAAGAAGCAACACACACACACACACAAAAATATTTTCTCAGTAGGCTAGGAACAGAATATATAACTTAATAAAGAATATAGACAACAACTTACAATCATCAAACTCAATAGTGAGATATAAAGAGCATTCACCTTTAAGTCACAACATATCAAGAATATTTTTTAACGTTTATTTATTTATTTGTAGGGAGAGTGCCTGCATGCAAGTGCAAGCAGGGAATGGGCAGAGAGGGAGAGAGAGAACTCTAAGCAGGTTCCGTGCTGTCAGTGCAGAGCCCGAACCAGAGCTCCATCTTGTGACTGTGAGATCACGACCTGAGTCGAAATCAAGAATTGGATGCTTAATTGACTGAGCCACCCAGGCGCACCCAAATCAAGAATATTCCTCTGTTTTTACAAATACCACATAATATTGCTCTGCAGGTTCTAGTGAAAACATTTAGACAAAAGAAGGTGAAAGTTATAAATATTGTAAAGGAAGAGTCCTAAAAAGAGACAAATATATCCTTGCTTA
>NW_027527457.1:202356-203892 GCF_008692635.1 Crocuta crocuta | reverse complement strand
GTAGGATATATAATCTAAGAAAATCAGATGAGAATTAAAATTAAACAGGAAAAGTTTGTTTTAAATCAACAACTCTAGGGGCAGCTGGGTGGCTCAGTCGGTTAAGCTCCAACTTTGGCTTAGCTCATGATCTCCTGGTTTGTGAGTTCGAGCCCAGCGTTGGGCTCTATGCTGACAGCTCAGAGCCTGGAGCCTCCTTCAGATTCTGTGTCTCCCTCTCTCTCTGTCCCTCCCCTGCTCATGCTCTGTCTCTCTGTCTCTCAATAATAAATAAAAGCATTAAAAAAGAAAAGAAAAAGCAATCTCCTTTGCTTAAAATAAATCAACAACTCTATACAAAAACTTGTCTATAAAAATATCCAATTAGAAAATACAATGGGAAAGGAGATTCCATTCATAGTAGTGGGAAAAAATGATGGAAATAAATCCAATAAGAAATGTAAAAAAGGGAGTGCCTGGCTGGGCTCAGTCAGTAGAGCATGTGACTCTTTCTTTTTTCTTTTAAAATTTTTTTTAGCGTTTATTTGTTTTTGAGACAGAAAGAGACAGAACACAAGCAAGGGAGGGACAGAGAGAGGAGATACAGAATCCCAAAGCAGGCTCCAGGCTCTGAGCTGTCGGCACAGAGCCGACGCAGGACTCGAACCCATGAACCACAAGATCATGACCTGAGCCGAAGTTCAATGCTTAACTGACTAAGGCATCCAGGCGCCCCAAGCATGTGACTCTTGATCTCAGGGTTGTAAGTTCAAGCCGCATGTTGAATGCAGAGATTATTTTAAAATCATAAAACAAAGAAATGTACAAAACATTTACATGAATAAAACTACAGAATATTGCTGAAGGCTATATGTATGAAGATCTGAAAACAAATAGATGTACAATATTCCTGAAAGAGACATTTCATAAGTGAAAAAAATTCAAATATCTATTATATCTTTCCATATTGTAATGGAAGTAACAATCTCATTAGAATTTGGGGAGAAAGGGTAGGAATACCAGACAAGTTGGTTCTGAAGTTTATCTGGAAGAATAAAGCCAAAAAATGTTTTAAAGATGGAAATAAGAGGGGAAAAAAGAAATAAGGTAAGGCTTGCCTATCAAATATCAAATTACTGTATAAAGTTATGATATGCTTCAAGAATAGACAAACAGGTAAGTGGAACTAAATAGAGAGCCAGTTACATGTGGGAATTTATTTACTTATTATTATTATCTCTAAAGTAATCTCTACGTTGAACACGGGCCTCAAACTTAAAACGATGAGAGCAAGTCTCATGCTCCATCAACTGAACCAGCCAGGCACCCCTTATCTGGGAATTTAGTATATGACAAAANGGCTCAGGTCATGACCTCATAGCTCGTGGGTTTGAGCCCCGCGTTGGGCTCTGTGCTGACAGCTCAGAGCCTGGAGCCTGCTTCGGGTTCTGTGTCTCCCTCTCTCTGGCCTTCTCCCACTTGTGATCGCTCTCTCTCAAAAACAAGTAAAAAAAAGAAAAGAAAAGAAAAAGAAAAATTGCATTTCAGAACTCTTCT
>NW_027527457.1:201583-202225 GCF_008692635.1 Crocuta crocuta | reverse complement strand
GCCAGTAAAAGTATAATAGTATATAAAATATGTACAAACCCAAAAGGACAAAAAATTCCAGGTATTCTCTAGAGGCAGGACAGCCATTTGAGAAATGGTGCCTGAAACAGTAGCTTGGAAGAAATTCTGGCCTAGTGCAAAGAAGGCTACAGATGAGAAGGGGCCATTTTACCAATAAGATTATGGAAAGGCTCCAGGATCCGAGACAAGGTACAGCAGACGGTGAACAATACATACGAGACTGAAAACTAAGTGCAATTAAAAATCTGTACATGAATATTCAGTAAGATAAAAATGCTCACCCTTTCTTGTAATCAGAGGAAATGCAAAATAAAAATGAGATGGCATCATTTGCACATCTCATTGATAAAAATTTTTAATTGATAACAAAGGTTGATGAGGGTACTGGGGAAACTGGTACCTCATATACTGTTAGATGGCCATGTAAATTGGAACAGTTTTTATGGAGGGAAATTTGAGTAGTATCTATTTACATACAGACATACATACATTTTAAATAATCTGTATACCAATGTGAGGCTCCAACTCACAACCCTGAGATCAACAGTCAAATGCTCTTCCGAATGAGCCAACCAAGTATCCCTCTATTAATATTTTAGATGTATATGCCTTCTTTCCAGT
>NW_027527457.1:196234-200949 GCF_008692635.1 Crocuta crocuta | reverse complement strand
AATTAAAAATCTGTACATGAATATTCAGTAAGATAAAAATGCTCACCCTTTCTTGTAATCAGAGGAAATGCAAAATAAAAATGAGATGGCATCATTTGCACATCTCATTGATAAAAATTTTTAATTGATAACAAAGGTTGATGAGGGTACTGGGGAAACTGGTACCTCATATACTGTTAGATGGCCATGTAAATTGGAACAGTTTTTATGGAGGGAAATTTGAGTAGTATCTATTTACATACAGACATACATACATTTTAAATAATCTGTATACCAATGTGAGGCTCCAACTCACAACCCTGAGATCAACAGTCAAATGCTCTTCCGAATGAGCCAACCAAGTATCCCTCTATTAATATTTTAGATGTATATGTTTTCTTTCCAGTAATCCCACTTCTAGGAATCTATCTTCAAGAAATATTAGCAGAAATAATCAAAGATAACCATTTTATATGTTTCATTGCTGCATAAGTTATAATAACAAAAAACTGGAAACAACCTAAATGTCCATCAGTAGCAGAACAGATAGATAAATTATGGCATATACGTAGAATCAAGTACTATGCAGCACAAAAAAAGAATATCAGTGATCTATACATGTTGATGTGAAAATATCTTCAAGGACAGAACGTGGTATGTTTAATGATTAAGCAAGCTACAAGAAAATATAGAATGCTTTTAAATTGACCAAAAAGGAAAAACAAACTTCTCCATATGTATATATATAGCTACTCATACTTTTACCATGTTCCTACATGGTGTATGCCAATATGTTTGCAAATGCATTAAAAATATTTGAAAGGATACACACCAAACTAACAGTGACTTCTTCTGAAGAATAAATTTAAGGTTTCAAATATTTTGATTTCCATTTTATCCACTTTTGCTTTTTTCTTTTAAAGATGAAGGAAGCTCATTACCAGAAAGTTGGATATTTAAGTGTCACACTGAAGATGACANTGAATTCCAACTTTGCATTTACAATTAACTTCCTGCTACCATTTCCACTCATGTTTTGCCATCATTTAAAACTCCTATCTAAAACAAAATTCATTATCAGGGCGCCTGGGTGGCTCAACTGGTTAAGCGACCAACTTCGGCTCAGGTCACGATCTCACGGTTTGTGGGTTCCGGTTCATGAGTTCAGGCCCTGCATCAGGCTCTGTGCTGACAGCCCAGAAACTGGAGCCTGTTTCGGTTTCTGTGTCTCCCTCTCTCTCTCTGCACCTCTCTCTCTCTCTCTCTCTCCCAAATGGATAAACAGTAAAGAAAATAAAAATAAATAAAATAAAATTCATTATCAGAAAATTCAACTATTAGTTCTAGTTCCTGCCTCTATTTTTGTTAAAGGCACTCGCCTCTACCTGTTAATCTTGAAGTACACATTTTATTCCATTCCATCCCTTATCAGAAAAAAAAATTACCAAGTCCAAGGTTTACTTCTTCATTTATAAGAATATCTCACATGTCTTTTTTGTTTTTTTAAATTTATTTCTAGGAGAGAGAGAGAGAGAGACAGAGCGAGCAGGGGAGGGTCGGAGAGAGAGGGAGACACAGACTCTGAAATAGGCTCCAGGCTCTGAGCTGGCAGTCAGCACAGAGCCCGACGCGGGGCTCGAACCCACGAGCCGCGAGATCATGAACTGAGCGAAAGTCGGACGCTTAACCGACTAAGCCACCCAGGCGCCCCTCACATGTCTTTTTCCTGTCTATTCTTTACCATTTTAATTCAGCTCCTTCATTCAACAAATATTTATTGAGCATGTATTATATATGTGCTAGGCAGTTTTATATTCTGGGAACAGTGAATAAATACAGAGTTACATTCTGGTGAAAGAGAGAAATAATGTACCAATAAAATGTCAATTATGCACAAATAGTGTTAACCTTTTTATAATGCTTATCCTATACCAGGCACTGCAGTAAGCTCTTTAGACATGTTAACTCATTTAATACTACTAATGACCTTATGATATAGGCACTGTTATTAATCCCATTTTATAGTTGGGGAAACCGAGACACATAGCTCTTAAGTAGTCTAAAGTCACATAGCTAGTAAGTGGAAGAGTCAAGATTTGAACCCAGGCAGCCTGATCTTGGGTTCATTTCTTTGTTATGACTATAAGATGAACATGATATCTGATGTCTCCTTATGACCTTAGAAGTTGTTGATCCTTACTATTTATATCTATCTATCGAGGACTGCCAAAGTAATGTTCTGATTTTATTATTTCTTGTTATTTATTGGAATAGTTTTNTTTCTTACTCAGTTCAGATAGGAAACGCAGGATAAATGCTGGATTCTCTCCTTTTATTGATGAATTTTCTTTTTTAAAAAAATGTTTTAAGTTTATTTATTTATTTGAGAGATTGAGAGAGAGAGAGAGTGAGAGAGAGAGAATCCCAAGCAGCCTCCGCACTGTCAGCACTAAGCCTGATGCGGAGCTCAAACTCAAACCATGAGATCATGACCCGAGCCAAGATCAAGAGATGGATGCTTAACCCACTGAGCCACCCAGGTGGCCCTACTGATGAATTTTCAAGATACTGACTTGGTTTCCTACCATGAGCTGAGACATGAATGACAGGAAGGAGCCAGTTATTCAAAAACCTGAAAGGAGACTTTTCCAGGCAGGGGGATCAGATATTACAGAGGCACTGAGGAACGAGTGAGCTATGTAAGTTCAAGAAACACGGTACTTTCACTCCTACCTGTGGAACTATTTTGTTACAGACTGAATACGTCCCGCTAAAATTCATATGTTGAAATTTTATCCCCCAGTATGATGGTAGTAGGAGACAGGACCTTTGGAANGATATGGTCATGAATAAGATTAGTGCCCTTATAAGAGTCACGGGAGAGCTTGCTTCCTCTCTCTGCTCTCCCCCTGGGAGAGGGGCCTCATCAGAACTCAACTGTTTTGGCACTCAGATCTCAGACTTGAGCCTCCAGAACTGTGCGAAATGAATTTCTGTTGTTTATAAACTACTTGGTCTATGATACTTTGTTACAGCAACCTGAACTAAGACATAGCTTTTAAATCTGTTGACTCTCTCCTCCATTATTAAGACCACACCCACTTAAGTCTGGGGTCTTATCTTTCTCCCCTGGACCACTGCCAGCTATCTTCAATTAGTTTCACTGTCTCCAAATATCTCTTCCACACTACTCAATTAACTCCTTACTCATCAAAAGTTTTCAAGTCAGTGGATCATTATTTTCAGTGATAATGCATCTATAACTTTATAACAGATTTCACTGGCAGGATAGGATTCATTTACTGGAGGGAGGTGTTTGCTGGAAAGTACTACTTGGACACAGGTTTTGTAGTCAAGACCCAGATCTGAGTCCCAGGCTCTGACACTTGATAGCTGTGTGACCTAGGGAAAATTATGTAACCTCCCCGAAGCTCAATTTCTTCATGTATTATGAAAATGATAATTACAATGCTTTTAGGGGCACCTGGGTGGCTCAGTTGGTTGAGCATCTGACTCTTGATTTTGGCTCAGGGTATGATCCCTGGGTTGCGGGATGGAGCCCTACATCAGGCTCCATGCTAAGCGTGCAGCCTACTTAAGATTCTCTCTCCCTCTCCCTCTGCCCCTCACCCCCACTCTGTCTCTCTCTAAAATAATAATAATAAGGGGCACCTGGGTGGCTCAGTCCAACTTCGGCTCAGGTCATGATCTTGCAGTCTGAGAGTTCGAGACCTGTGTCAGGCTCTGTGCTGACAGCCTGGAGCCTGGGGCCTGCTTTGGATTCTGTGTCTCCCCCTCTCTCTGTTTCTAACTCACGCTCTGTCTCTTTCTCACTCAAAAACAAATAAACATTTAAATAATAATAATAATGCTTTTAATACACTGCTGTGAGAATTAAATGATATATATTGTCAGTTGAGATACATGTGTATAATATACAGAAAGAAAAAGATAACAGAATAGACAGATTATTATTACAGTGCTTAGATCACAGTAAAGGCTCAATAAAGAGTAGTTTCTTTAATNGGAGCCCTACATCAGGCTCCATGCTAAGCGTGCAGCCTACTTAAGATTCTCTCTCCCTCTCCCTCTGCCCCTCACCCCCACTCTGTCTCTCTCTAAAATAATAATAATAAGGGGCACCTGGGTGGCTCAGTCCAACTTCGGCTCAGGTCATGATCTTGCAGTCTGAGAGTTCGAGACCTGTGTCAGGCTCTGTGCTGACAGCCNCAATTTCTGGGGTGCCTGGGTGGCTCAGTCAGTTGAGCCTCCACCTTCAGCTCAGGTCATGATCTCACGGTTCGTGGGTTTGAGCCCCACGTCAGGCTCTATGCTGACAGCCAGCTCAGAGCCTGGAGCCTGTTTCAGATTCTGTGTCTCCCTCTGCTGGCCCTTCTCTGCTCTCCCTTCTCTGACCCTCCCCTGCTCAAGTGTCTGCCTCTCAGAAATAAATAAAACATTAAACAAAATTTTAAAAAGGGCTGAGCCNAACTGATTTAACTATTCCTTCTCAGAGAAAAGTTAATATCCCATTGTGATCCTAAAGTTTACTTGGAACTCATTTTCGTTAAAAAAAAAAAAAAAAAAAGAAGTAGCTCTAATTTCAGTGATGAATTCCACCGGCCTAAAAACCAAGTCATTTGTGATGAGCTGTTCTACAACCATTCGAAAATATCCAAAACCTAAGGACCCCACTGGGGTCCCAGAAGTGGAGCTTGACACTATGCCCTGCTAGC
>NW_027527457.1:194738-196187 GCF_008692635.1 Crocuta crocuta | reverse complement strand
CTTTAACAAGCCTGTCTAGGAACCACTGAAGCCCTTGGTTAACCAATGATATCTCACACCGACGTAACACTTTTCCAAACAACTTTTAGGTCTCTGATCTCTTCATCTCTAACCTCAGTGGGACCCTTAGGTACTTTACCTCTCACTTCATCCACATCAGCAAGTATCTCCCAGTTACACCAGATTCAGTGTTACGGTCTCTGGGATCTCTGCTGCCACTGTCACCTTTCTCCGTTTCTGCTCCCCAAACCCCAGGATACTGCTACAGGGAGAACCAAGCAGACCAATATCACTTCATGCTGTCCAACTTCAACTTGGCCCTTGCAGCTCTTTGATTTGTCTCAAACATCCCCTGGTCCTCTCCCCAGAGAGGCTGTTTCAGACCTGCCTCATTCTCCTCAGGCTCCTTGCTTCTATTTCCACAGAATTCATAGGAGACACTTTCATCAGACTACCCGGCCCACCTGCAACAGATCAGTAATATCTTTCTCCCTTCCAGCCCTGTCCTCTAGCCATCCAGTTCCCTTCTTGGAAAAGCAATCAATATTCCTAATCTCTTCTTTAACCTTTCAGAGATATTTTATGACTCCACAAGCAAAAATACAGAAACCAGAGAACCCACACTGTTCATTACTGATCAACAGGATCTGGATATGTGGAGAGAAAGGAGGTCATATTGCAAGCAGAGGAAACATCCTGGGCAAAAGCACAGAGGTGGGAATGAATGAATAAGTTATATTTAGGAAACAGGGTATAGAAAGTAGAGTAATACCCTGAGAAACAATCCCAACTGCTGCCTCGAGTACTGCCTCTCCTCTCCCAGTTCTGACTTCAGCCTGATCACTGCTTCTTTGCCTGTCTGCTCCACATGCCAACAGAGCGGAAATCTGACACTGCATGGCCCCTCACCCGTCCTATCTTGCCTGGACCTCCGTTACTATTTATTGAGCTCTGACCCCAGCCATCTGTTTCAGTGCTGCTCAAGAGTCCTAGCTCTTTCCTGAGTCACTTGCCAAGCCAGACACCTTCCGCTTCTTTGGTAACACGGACAATTTCCCCACCCTACTGAAAATAGGACAATGACTATAGAAGATGCATTGTACAGACACTGATTTTGCCAATATATACAACAGAGGTCAAGGAAACAGGTTAGACTATACAGCAGAGATGCAATCGGCAAAACCCAGACTGTGTGAAACTCTACTGAAAAATTATCTGAGTTCCTCAATAAAAAACTGTAAGGAAAAAAATAGATGAAAAGGAACCTTTACTTTAAAAGTGGCATATCGGGGCACCTGGCTGGCTCAGTGGCTGGAGCATGCAACTATTGATCTCTGGATTGTGAGTTCAAGCCCCATGTTGGGCACAGAGCTTATCTTAAAATATAAAATAAATTAAAATAAAATAAAATAAATAAAATGGACAAATAATACAAAGACACCAATCACA
>NW_027527457.1:183712-194712 GCF_008692635.1 Crocuta crocuta | reverse complement strand
GATATTGAATCAAATGAAAATGCTATCAAAGTTCTTTTGATATTCATGAAACTATTGGAAATTTAAATACGGATTGGTATTAAATGGGATTAAGGAAATATTGTTTGTTTGTGTGCTAACGTTATTACAACTATGATTTTGTTTTTAAAAAAAGGATCCTTACCTTTTAAAGATACATGCTGACATGTTTAGGTATGGAATGATATCATGTCTGGGATATGCTCCAAAATAATGGAGAAAAGAGGAAATGGATTAAAGAAGTATATGGAGTGGACACTAATCGAAGCTGAGTGTTTGGTAAACTGGGATTCCTTATGATATTCTGTCTACTCTTGTGCATGTCGAAATTCTCTATAAAGAAGCTTTAAGACGATGTTACTGAATTGTCAAGCATCTCCTGAAAGTGTGTGTATGTGTCAGAAGGAGTGGAACAGGAGGAGCTGGAATTTGAGAAGAGGTATGTTAAGATCCTCTGTGGGGACAGTGCCAGGGAACGTAGGAGACAAATAAAAGGGTTGCCGAGCAGCTGCCAAGCAGGGCCAAGTTGAAATTGGACAGCATGAAGTTATATTGGTTCTCCCTGTAGCAGTGTTCAGGAACTTTGTGAGCAGAAAGGGAGAAAAGCAGACAGTGGAGGCAGGGATCCCCAAAACAGTAACACCGAATCTGGTAAATACATTGGAAAAGTGTTGCGTCAATGTGAGATAGCAGTGGTCAGCCAAAGGCCTCGCTACTTCCTAGACAGGCTTGGCAAAGGGACTCTGTGAGGCCCGAGGGGCACGGTGTCATGCTCCTCCTCTAAGGCTTCTTTTCTCAGACTGCAGTTTGGTCCTTAGGTTTTGGGTGTTCTCAAATGGCTCTAGGACAGCTCTTAGCAATGACTGAGGTTTTAATTAGTAGCTATATTACTTCCAAAGCATGCAGTTTCCTTCCTTGAGTGTTGGTTTCCTCATCTATAAAAATTTGGGATAATAATACCTACCTCAGAGGGCAGGTGTGAGGATTAAGTAAAATAATGTGGGTAGAAGTGGTGACCACAGTGGCATTCTATACAGGATACTTTATTCCATCAGCAGGTGAATACAATCTCCCTTAATCCTGGAGCTGATGCAATGCTACGTTAAATATGTTGTCACTTTGTAGACCAGCAAGATCTGACTGTCAAGAAAATCCTATTTTCTTATTGAAACATCGTAAAATTAGATATTAGAGATGTGTCCCTCCTCTCGAAGAGAAAAAAAAAACACCCCAACTTTCCTAATAGTCTGAAGTGAAAGCTTTTAGTAAAGAGAGAGAGGATGGGGTGCCTGGGTGGCTCAGTCGGTTAAGCGCCCGACTTTGGCTCAGGTCATAATCTCATGGTTTGTGGGTTCAAGCCCTGCATTGGGTTCTGTGCTGATGGCTAGCTCAGAGTCTGGAGCCTGCTTCAGATTCTGTGTCTCCCTCTCTCTCTGACCCTCCCTTGCTCATGCTGTGTCTCTCTCTCTCTCTCTCTCTCAGGAATAAATAAAAAACATTAAAACAATTTAAAGAGAGAGAGGAATAATAGTAGCACTAATAACAGCAAACAGTTACATAGTGCTTACTATATATGCCAGGTGCTGTTCTAAATATGTGTTAGCTATTTTTTTTAAGGTTATTAATTTATTTTGTGAGACAGCACGCACGTGCTCACACAAGCGAGGGGGGGCAGTGAGAGAGAGAATTGTGTAAGCTATTACTACTATGATCTACAAATCTGGACCTCAAAGGAAAGATATGGCCTAGAGATAAAAATGTGTGAGTCATCTACATGTGGGTGGTATTTGAAATCATGGGCATAGTTGAGAGTGTCTGGAAGAGTCATATATAAGAAGAGAGGAAGACCCGGACTAAGTCCTGAGGAACTTCATCATTCAATGGCCAGGTAGGAAAGGAAGAACCCTGCAAAGGAGACCTAAAGGAACGGCCAGAGAAGTAGGAGGACAACCAAGAGGAGTGATGGGTCCTAGAAGCCAACGTATTAAAAGTATTTCAAGGAGGAAGCCATCAAGAGTGTCAAATTGTGCTTGTGAGATCAAGTACGACAACGACTAAAAGCATCCATTGGATTTAGTGACTTGATGGCCCAAAGTGACCTGATCACCCCAGACTGAGCGGGTTGAAAGTCAGACTGAAGTGTGTTTTGATGGTACTAGGAAGGAGGAAATAGAAACTGAATAGTTATTTCAAGAAGTTTGCTTATAAAGGAGAAGAGAGTGAAGTAGCAGTTGGAAAGGGTTGTGTAGTCAAAGGAAATTGTTTTTGTAAAATTGGAGAGACTTGAGCATGTTTAAATGTCACTGAAAATGGGGCGCCTGGGTGGCTTAGTTGGTTAAGCGTCCAACTTTCGCTTAGGTCATGATCTCGCAGTTCGTGGGTTCGAGCCCCGCGTCGGGCTCTGTGCTGACTGCCAGCTCAGAGCCTGGAGCCTGTTTCAGTCTGTGACTCCCTCTCTCTCTGACCCTCCCCTGCTCACGCTGTCTCTCTCTCTCCTAGAAATAAATAAACCTTAAAAAAAATTTAAAAAAAAAGTCACTGAAAATAACCAACGAGAGGGAAAGGTTGAACAAACAGCAGAGAGAGGATAATTAACAGTGTAAAGTTTCTGGGAAGGTGTGAGGGGACAGGGTACAAAGCACAATGGGAAGAAACGAGAAAGTGTAGGAGGTAAGGGGAGGATCTGTGCTAATGTGAACGAAGATGTACATCTGATGGTGGGAAGTAGGGGAGTAAATGAGGTCATGCATGCAAAGCACTTAGCATAGCACCTGGAAGGTTAGTTTGTATGAGAAACTGTAGCCATGGTCATTGTTGTTATTACCGTTACTGGTATGCACCTGCTCAACTGTCTTAACATTTTAGCCTTTGGACTGCATGAGATGAGGAAGTACACTACTTGAACTTGAAATTTTATATATCGAGTTTATACACAATGGTTACTTAAACTTTTTGATTCCTCACCTTCATCCTCGCCAGGAATTCTGGGTAGTTGCTGGTCTCCTGATTGTGATAAGATAGAAAAAAGTTGTACATTTAAGGTTAGTGCATTTTATGCACTTTTCTGTATGCAATCTCCACCTCTAAAAGTTTTAAATGTCCACCGAAGCCCCTACTGATGTTGACTCACCTGGAGAAAAATGACAGTAAAAGTAAACTGCTGCCAGGGTTTTAAAGGATCTGAAGGGCTTGAGTCAAGGGGGAAACTTTACTTGCACCTCAAATCCGTAGAATGAGAGCAGAGAAATGAGCCAGAATTGTTGAATATCCTGGAGGTCCAGGAAGCCTCCTCACCTCTGATCACACTTCTCTGTGAGGCAGAGATGCATTTGTGGATGCATTCCCCAGTATCCCCTAATCCTGCCTCAATCTCCGAACCCTCAGCCATGCTATCCTGTGCTCCCTTACCTTTGCTGCCCACGTCCATTCTCTCACTCCCATCTTACCTCTACCTCCCGATGAGACCTTATGTTCCTTGAATCTGAACTGAGAGAAAAGTGTGCTATGAAAAGAATTTGAGATCATTTTGAGGTTTGGCGAGGCTTCCTACTTTGAGGTTTCTTAGACTTTGAATCTCCCAGATTCCCGGCCACTTTGTTGAGGGAGTAACTCTGGCTCAAGGGAGACTCAAGAAAGAGATTATCACTCCTCTGATTAAAAATCTACATTAAAAGAAGGCCTATACTGCCTCTCTAACTCTCTTTCAAGTAATGTTCCAAATCCTTCATCTAGAATTAACAGGCTCCTCCCAATCTAGCTACACTCAGCTAACTTTTTTGTCCCCTCCCTTAAACATACCTCCTGATATGTTAGCAGTGGTTACAAACAGCAAAGGGACTAAGCTTGGAGAGAGTCCTAAGAGGAACATTTACATACTACATACTTCTGCGCTGAGCATTTTACAGTGACAATGTATTACTTTTGGAATTCATAATAAAACACCTTCCTGCTTCAGCGTGGCTCTCCCCACTCTTCCATATCCATCCAAATTTCTCATTCCTACAGGTTTCCATTCAAAATGTATTTCTTACCCCTTACATTCATGGTCAGTTGATTTTCAAAGAGGGTGCCAAGATAAGGCAATGGGGACAGAATAGCCTTCTCAACAAATGTTGCTGGGACACCTAGATACCCGTGTGCAAAAACATAAACCTAAACCCCTACCTCATGCCACATACAAAAAACAACTCAAAATGGATCAAAGACCTAAGTGTAAGAGCTGAAACTATAAAACACTCAGTGGAAAAGAGGAACAAATTTTCATGACCTTGGATTAAACAATGGTTTTTCGCCTAGGACATCAAAAACATTAAGCAACCAAAGGAAAGATAAATTACACTCATAAAAATTAAAAACTTTTGGTGTATCAAAGGACACCATCAAGGAAGTAGAAAGGCAAAACACAGAATGGGAGAAAATATTCCCAAATCATCTATCTGACAAGAGATTTGTCTCCAGACTATATTAAAGAAATTCTCACAACTCAATAAAAAGACAATCCAGTTAATAAATGGACAGAGGATTTGAATAGACATTTCTCCAAATAAGAACACAAATGTCCAATAAGCATGTGAAAAGATGCTCAACATCATTAGCCGTCAAAGAAATGTAGGTAAAACCATAATGAGGGACGCCTGGATGGCTCAGTCGGTTAAGCGTCCGACTTCGGCTCAGGTCATGATCTTGCGGTTTGTGAGTTTGAGCCCCGCATTGGGCTCTGTGCTGACAGCTCAGAGCCTGGAGCCTCCTTCAGATTCTGTGTCTCCCCCTCTCTCTGCCCCTCCCCTGCTCATGCTCTGTCTCTCTCTGTCTCTCAATAATAAGTAAAAACATTAAAAAAGGTTTAATAAAAACATAATGAAATTCCACTTCACACCCACTAGGGATGGCCATAAGAAAAAAGACAAATAGCAAGTGTTATTGAAGATGTGGAGAAACTGAAACCTTCTTACACTGCTGATGGGTATGTAAAATGGTACAACCTCTTTGGAAAAACAGTCTGGCAGTTTCTCAAAAGGTTAAAGTTACCATTTGACCCATAAATTATACTCCCAGTTATACATCCAAGAGAAGTGACGACATAAGTCTACATAAAAACTTGTACATGAATGTTGACAGAAGCATTATTCGTAATAATGGAAACAACCCAAATGTTACCTCAATTGATGAAATAAACATAATGTGATCTATCCATGCAGTGGAATATTATTCAACCATAAAAAGGAATGGCGTTCTGATACATGTTACAATATGAATGACCCATGAAAACATGTATGCTAAGTGAAAGAAGCCTCTTACAAAAGACCACATGTTGTAGGATTCCATTCATATGAAATACCCAGAACAGGTAAATCCATAGAGGTAAATTAGTGGTTGCCCACAGCCATGAGTTTGAAGGGAACTGGTAGTAACTGCAAATGGGTACAAGGTTTCTTTTTGGAGGGATGAAAATCGGTTGTGGGTTGCACAACCCTGAGCATACTAAAAAAAAAAAAAAAACAACACACTGCATTCTATGCTTTAATGGGTGAATTGTGTGGAATGTGAATTGTTTCCCAACAAAGCTGTTAAAAAATGTTCTTCCACGGAGCTCTCCCTTTCTCCTATCGTCCACATTAATCGCTCCATTCTCAACTCCTACGGCTCTTAATAACTGTACAGCACAAGTTAACACTCAGCTAAACTACTTGACAATGTTTTTTAATATTTCATGTAGATTAGCCTGTCAGCCAGACTATAATTTTCCTGAGAGGAGTAAATAAGCCTTCTGTTTCTCAGATAGCCCTAAACCACCTAACACACAACTGGGCACACAGTAAGTACTCAGTAGATTACTGGGTGTTTGTAAAGAACAGGTTGAATGTGCATGTGCTTGTTTCCACACACGTGTGTTAAACATACACAGAAGTGGGGGGATGAATAAAATCTTAAGTAGTGAGGTGAGAGAACGACACTATGTGAAACTGCAGAATATAAGATTTATTTAGGGGGAAAAAAAGGCACGGTTTGGACACTTTTGTTCTCCCCTCCCTCAGCTTGCTGCTGCTCATTAACAGCAAATGGCCAACCACATCCTGGTCTCTGAGATTCTAAGGGAACCACTGAGGTCCTATCTAGATACTTGACTGGTGTCACTATTCCCCCATCGCTTCCTCCTCTTCCTCCTCCTCTGTCCAGCTCAGATCATCATCTGAATCCTCAGATTCTTCCTCATCCATCTCTAACCCAGTCCCTGCCTTAGCCTTCTCAGTTAGCGCATCGGGGTGCTCCAGCTGGGCCCAGGATCCTGGGTCAGCCTTGACCAAGGAGATTTCAACCCGAGATGGCATCAAGGAGACAGAGCTCTGCTCCACGTTTATGACCTGAGGAGGAGGAAAAGATAGAGGAACACAGAAGAAAGAAAATGAGGTTTTGTGGTCAGGGTGGGGTGGTGATAAATGACCAATAAATAAATGTAAGGTGCGGAAAACAAGATGGGGAGGAATAAAGCAATATAGCTAAGAGAGAAAGAGGAAAGAAATGGGAGAAGGGGGGGAGAAAAAAGGGAGGGAGAGGGGGAGAGAGAGAATATCAAAGCAAATGAAGAGAAAACCTCCACTTTCCCACTATAATTCCTTCCCTCAAGATACCCTCTGTTCATTCCAATCTGGTCCTTCTTTTCACCCATCTTCCTCCCCGTCCTGTGTCCCTTATCTTCACTTACCCCCCAGAGCTTCATCTGTGCTTGGAACACACGGTTACCATCAAAGACAACGTGGACATGAAGCTGAGAAAAAGAATTGCAGGAGTAGTAACAGTCCCAGAAGGTCAGAACAGGTTACTACAACAGAGAACCACGCAAGAGGTGTGATCCCTACATCCACACGTCAGCCAGACAGCCCTGACCTACTAGCTCTACCTTCCTCTCAGGGAAGCCCACGTGTTAACCGCACACAGCAACTCTGCCTGTAAAACTGTAATATCACCCAATCCACCAGCCTCCCATCCAGCAGCAGACATTCCTCACCTCAGTTTGACTGGCCTTCACCCAATTGAACGCAGGAAGTGGAATGTGGCCATACACAGTCACCACTACTACGGAATCTGTCTGGTGCCAATCATGACGGCAAGATGCTGGCAGCTAAAGAGAAGCCAAATGTGGGTGGTAAGAACGAACTCAACCCAAGAGGAGGTCTCAGGTGTGTCTAGAGAAGAGACATGGAATCCAGAAAGATTGCTACTACTTCATATTGCAAAGCCTCTGGGCTGCTGAGGATAAGGAGCAGAATCTTATCTGGTACAGGGAGGGGAACTTATTTCTGGAATTTGGTTCTAATCAAAAGTTCAGGAAAGTTGGGGCTTACCTGCTTCCCCCAGTCATGTCTACCAACTCTGCATCCTGGCTGTGCCAGGAATGCCCCAAAATCCAGGGTCTGGATGCCACAACAGCTCCAGGACTTCATCCTGAGGTGGGAAGATAATTCAACTGAATCTCCTTTCCCTTCCCCATGAGCCCTCACTCCCACCTTATGATCAACATTGGGAGAAACCCGTCTCATAGGCCCCCTTTCTCACCCCTCATGGAATCGAGGTGCTCCTGGGTGGTAGGTACATGGAGTAGCATCACTCTCAGGGCCTTGGTAAACCTAAGATGGATAAAGGAGAATCCAGAAAAGAATCAGGTCATTTGAAAGTATACCCCACACAGCCTCATACCTATACCCAGTCATCCCAGGTAAAGGATTTCTCAGCCACATGCCTGTGCCCCCATCAGCTCTCACTCACAGCATCACATCCTGGATTCTGGCAGCTGGAACCCATCCGGATCAGACTACTGTCAAGTCCTGGGCAAGGGAAACAGAGTCAGGAACCTATCCATTCCCTCCACCTAATTGCCACTTTCACTAAATTCCAGTCTGCGAAGCCTGTCCTACTAAAGACCCACTTACCTGCTCCAGGTTCTTGGTCTAATTCCTTCTGTTCCAATGCCATTTCCAGGGCTTGGGATATATTTAGTGGAAGCAGCTTTGGAGGTAACTCTGACCTAGGGGTTACGGGTGGAGTGATTTAGTTCTGACCCATAAATCATGATCAACAGCTCCAACACTCCCACCAGTGGTAATGGTATCGAGTAAGTCTGGTGAAAGTGGGGGCAGGGGTGGAAAAGTTGGGTAGCAACTGCATTGCCAATTTCTTTTTCTTTGTGGACATCCCAAGTCCCTGAGCCCTGGGGAAATCCCCGGGGGTTTTCTTGCCCATCTACTCAGTTGCTTTAAAATGTTAATATTTCCCTGCAGAACTGTATCATATCCTCATCCTTCTCTAATTGCAGACCTAATATGACTTTCTTCTGTTACTCATACTTCTTCCACAAAATTATTCTCTACAGCCTCATAACTTCCAATACTACATCTTTTTCTTGATGTAAAACTCATTCCAAAGCTTTTTTTCCAAGGGGCATCTGGGTGGCTCAGTTGGTTAAGCGTCTTGATTTTGGCTCAGGTCATACTCTCATGGTTCGTGAATTCAAGCCCTATGGTGGGCTCTGTGCCGATGGCATGGATCCTGCTTGGGAGTCTCTCTCTCTCTCTCTCTCTCTCTCCTCTCTCTCTCAGTAAATTTTAATTAAAAAAAAAAAGGTTTTTTTTCCAAAACGAAAAAAAAATCAAGTCATTCTCCACAATCCTGCTTGTATTATAACTAAGTATGTATTTGCGAGGGGCTATCTGCTGTTGACTCAATACCTATCCCATCACCCCATACCAACCTTAAAGCAAAGGACAGTATAATTCTGGACACAAATTTCCCCTAAGGTGTAAAATACACACAAAGCCCTGACACTTGGCGCTCCTCACATCCCTGGTCCCCAAACCCCAGTGACACATTAATCATTTCTAAGAAGCTCCAGGAATGTAGGAAAAACCCAGGGACCTCCTCCTCTTTACTTGGGCCTCTCCCGACGCAAAGTCTCTGCTGACTTTGGGATCGTATTCAGAGGTTTTTGCTCCCGAAGTGAACTGCTTGTGGCAGGCACCTCAGGTTGAGGGGCCTCAGGGAGCTTCTCAGCACAGTGTGGTCCCACAGTACAGCCCTAGTACAGATAAGGAGAGAAGGATTAGGGATAGAATCCTTCTATTAGGGGGTACAATTCAAGGAAGCAAATAATTTACCTTGATGTTTAAGAACTCAGAGAAATCTACAGTTCGCTTCCGGCAGCAGGACCAACCCTGATAACAAAAGACTCAGCTCAGGCCAGATTCCTGGGTAGATTTCCTTTGGGAAATCCATCTCCCCTTGCCTATTCCTCACCTTAAGTGCATCGTGGAAGATTGGGACCCCAGGGTGATGGNAAGATTGAAGATCACCCACACCAATTAAACTAGGGCAGATACATGAAATTTCTCTGCTCCTTTAACGGACTGCCCACAGCTGACCACTCCCCCAGCACTCACAGGACCCCTGGCAGTCTGGATTACTCACCAGGAAGGTTCGCATTGGGATCAAAGTGTTGCCCGCAGCCTTTGTTATGGCAGAGTAGAGACATGGAGGATGTTGGTAGAATTACTGAAAGGGTATTTCAAGGAGTCTGACTGCCGAGTGGGGAACACCTCTTAGTCTGGAGGCTTTTAGCTGCCTGGAAGGGCCAGCTGTTTCTATCTTTAGTTCAGGAGGCGTACACCTCCTAACATGGGCAAGGGAACTTCAATTGGTCTTCTCAACCAATCGGAAGGAGCTCAGGAGCATTTTAGCTCCGAGGCTCAAGAAAAAAGGATCAAGTGGAGTAGGGCTTGGAACTTGGGTGAGGTCAGCTCATCACTGCTGAGACACTTTTAGATTTACCAGACCGATTTCAAGCCTGACATGCCAGCAGCTGCTCAAAACTGAATCCCAATTTTGAGACCCCTCCCAGCTCATTGAAGGTACCCCAGTTCCTCCAGCTCATTTTCTTCCTCTCAAAGCAGCTGCTTTCCTCTCATCCTCATTGCGTCTTATGTACTGCCAACAGCACCAATCTTTGTCAACCACTTAAGCCATAGTATGCACCCAACCTCCCCAAGTTTGCCTAGATTGATTCATACTTTAGAGCACAAGGTAGCGAAGGCTTTAGTCTTCTAGAGCCTATGCTCAGCTCTTGACACAGAACTCCCCTCCCTCCATTCCCTTTCAAAAATAGCACAGAAAATTAAAAGGCTTAAAATGTATTTTAATAAGTTGATGCTGCATTACTGCTCCATTTCTCAGAAAAACTCCAAAGATATCAGGGACAAATCAAACATGGTACACCAATAAAAAAATGCACAGCGTAACTACCTGGGATAGGCAAGGCTAGGAGCTACTGTCCGACCTTCAGCATACAGCAACCCTGTTCCCAAGATTGTGCTAGGCCTATCAAGAAAAGCTGTGAACAGCAACATCATAGACACAAAAGGGCCATTCCTGGGTTATCCTTACCCAAGAAAAGAAGATGGAGGCAACGTAACACAAGAGTTTTTTAAAGATACACTAAAATGAAAATCTCTAAGAGAAAATGTCTTCCTTAGGACACAAAGGGGTAATATACGGGATAGAACAGAACCGTATGTATGTTGTCTGTGACCTCTGTGGACATTTGCCTGAATTCCCACCTGCAAGTGGAGCAACGGGGCTAAGGTCATTGGGGGATGTTTGTTTTTGTGGTGTATGTGGCAGTGTCTCTGGGGTTGGAGGGGGTAAGAATGAGAAAGCAAATAGAACAGGATNGGGGGGGGTGGGTGGGTCTAATTCAATTCATTTTATCATGGTCCCCCCCCACCAGGCCCTCAACAATCACAGGGGACTTCAGGAATGCACCACACAGAATCAATTAGTTAGACGACATACCACACAGAATTGATTTGTTAAAGGTTATCGCCCCTCCCTTGCCCTCAGCCTCCAGCATACTTCCTTAGAGTAGTACAGGCAAGGAAGACCTAACTATTGGGAGAAATCCCTAACACTTTTCCAGGGCAGAATTCTGGCTAGTC
>NW_027527457.1:174864-183656 GCF_008692635.1 Crocuta crocuta | reverse complement strand
AAAAAGGTCCTTCTTTTAAGGGTTTTTGGGAAACTAGACACTGAAATTTTTATTAGTATCGGCGACGTTTGTTTGGAGCAAATTCAGCTCCAGGAGCTGCACGGTTGAATGCAGGAGGGGTTCCACCAATGGCCCCAATTCCTTCCATGGTAGCAGCCTGGCCAAAGCGTTCAGTTGTTGGTGGGGTCTTAAAGAGAAAAAGAGAGCAATGTTACAATACAACCTATGCCCCAAGCTTCCCACTCATCTGTAATGCCTCCCCTGAAGGCCATTTCCACTCCACTATTCAAAGCTTTTTCTTAATGTTTATTTTTGAGAGAGAGAGAGCACAAGTGGGGGAGGTACAGAGAGAGGGGGACAGAGAATCCAAAGCAGGCTCCGCACTGACAGCAGCAAGCTTGATGTGGGGCTTGAACTCACGAACCGTGAGATCATGACCTGAGCCGAAGTCTATGATCAACCCACTGAGCCACCCAGGCAACCCAACTGTTCAAAGCTCTTGATGCTCTAGGGGTGATTAAGCCTGTTTAGAACCCCAGTGGACATCCTTGGGGCACCTGGGTGGCTTAGTCAGTTAAGCGTCCAACTCTTGGTTTCAGCTCAGGCCATAAATCTCCCAGTTTGTGGGATGGATCCCCACGTTGGGATCTGTACCATGCAGAGCCTGCTTGGGATTCTCTCTCTCTCTTTCNGCCATAAAGCCTTTTGGATTCCTGTCTATTTTATGTGACAATACCTACACATCATTGCCTTCGATACAAGAAAAAAAAAAAACCTCATTAACTCAAGGTAGCAACTAAACAGAAAGCATTTACTTAACTGCTAGACAAAATATAGTTTGAGGATGGGTTTGTTCAAATCAGGCCCTTGAGATTACATTGAATGGAAAACAGTGGTCTTAAAAACTGGTTATTTATAGCAAAATTGTGGCAGACAAACGGACTGTGAAAACAAAGTCCCTTCTCCTATCACCATTCGGAATTACTGTAAGGCTCCACAGTTTATTACCAATCCCAAGGTTCCATCTGGCATCATAGTGGCAGGTCCCGGAGGAGCTGGAGTACCAGCTGGCACTGGAGCCGGGGGCATGGCGCCTCTGTTGTTTATGCCCATAGCACCTACAGCAGAGCAGTGTAATCAGTACAGGAGACAGAGATTGTCAATCTCTGTGTGAGAGAACACAATTCAACAAAACCTCTGAGCTAAGAACAGGTTACCCCCACCCAAAAATGATGCTCCCAGAAACATCAGCCCCTTAAATCTGGACCATGTCGGAGAAGCTATGTAGTTCAACAGAAATGAGACAAAAATGGATATCAGAACCATTAACCTCATGAGTCCTTACCTCCCATAGCCATCTGGCCCATCCGTATCTCCTGTTCTCTCTGAAAAATAAGAAATACTCAATACAGTCCAAGACAGCACTGCACTCTACCATTCACAATATACTGAGGACAAACACTAAGGGAAGCAGATAGAGTGATTAACACATTCCAAGTACACGGAGACCAAGCTGAGGAAAACCAACATTCCCTTGTTAGTTGTGCAGTGGATTCAAGGTTAGACCTACAAGGACACAAGTCAGAGTCTCCTATACGGAACAGAGAGGTAAAAGCCAAGGGGAAAGATAGTTGATTTCTTCTAGGACCCCAATATGTGCAACAACTCCAAGGACACGAGAGAACTAGTCAAGGCTGCTACAGGACTGAATAGAGCTCATCGGGCGGTCGCTGAGTCTAAACAGTATACGCTGGCCCCAGCTCTTCATCCTAAATTGCCTGCGAGGCAAGAACTCCCCTTCAAGCTTTACCTTTCCTTCCTATTAATTCTTTCTAAAACAGGAGTTTCATAGACTACAAAAACCACTCATAACCTGGAATGTTATATATAGTCCCACTGGACAATTGGTGGGTTTGTCGTATCAGGACTGGCCTGGCACATCAAGGGCACATGGGAGACAATACCGCATCAGGGAATGTTCCCTTGAATCCTTCCTGCTGTCGCCGCATCATTTCTTCCTGTTGCCGCCGCATCTCTTCCTCACGGCGCCTGCGCTCTTCCTCCTGCCTACAGAGAGTCACCAAGATATTTAGGCAGAGACATTCCAGAACTTGAGCAGATTATCTTTCTTTTTTTTTTCTGAGAGACAGAGAGAGTGTGAGCAGGGGACGGTCAGAGAGAGAGGGAGATACAGAATCTGCAACAGGCTCCAGGCTCTGAGCTGTCAGCACAGAGCCCGACGCGGGGCTCGAACCCTCGAACCGCGAGATCATGACCTGAGCCGAAGTCGGACGCTTAACCGACTGAGCCACCCAGGCGCCCCTTGAGCAGATTATCTTAACAGGGACTCAGCCAACGAGATTAAGAGCCTACTGAAAACTATCATAGCTTTCCAAAAAATTCACTGTTAATGTGTCCAGCCCCAAAGCAACCCACATGTGTCATTCAGGGAAAAAAAGTTCTTTCACAAAGAGGCCTCATGATATCAGCACTCAGCTGCTTTCCCTTTAGTGCAGCTCTGGATAACTCCTAGAACCATGAGCAGCCGAAATAATTCCCACCCGGCCAGGAACTATTTGCCAACACATTTACAAACGCATGAGGTAGCATGGTGGTAGGAAACAGGAATGAGACATTACCTTTTAGAGCGGTCAGAAAAAAAGGGTTTGAGAGTTAGTTACCTGAGCTCCAGCTGCTTTCGTTTTTGCACTTCTTGGTTGTGCAGCTCTTCCATCCTCCGGAGTTCTTCTTGACGCCTCATCAAATCTAAAAAGACAATAGAATTATTTAGAGTATTCTTCATTCTCCTCAGACAGACCCAATAAATTCCCAGAAAGATCCAGAAAGTAAAGGGGGTATATATAATCCCTGAATGATCATCTGCGCTATCCAGATTCCAAAAATGAAGTCAAACCTAGGATTTCCTTCTCCATAGAATCCAGTATTCTCTGCCACATCTCCAAGCTCAACAAAATATTTCAGAGAATAAAAGCAGAGGTCTAGGCCTTTTTCTGCTGAATGCTACAAAGACCCTCCTGAAAAAAGCCACTGTTCTTNCCAGCTTCTCACGAGCTTCCTTGATGTTGCGGTCCACTTGGTCCTGCTGCTGTTTCTCCATCTCAATGAGTGCCTTCCAGCGCATGGCATACTCATACTCAAAGGAGCCAGGCTGTGCAAATCTGGGTGGCTGTTCTCGCTCCCTATAAATAAAGTTCCTGGGCTATTCAAACTTTGTCAAAGATTCCCCCAACTAAGCACTGCATTCCTCCTGAGGGCCAAGATTAGGGCTGCCAGTGAAAACATACAGCAAAGGCCTTTACAAGCTTCCTTAAGAATAGACAAACACCAACAAATTGACAATAAACTATTTGTGGGAAAAAAAAAAAGAATAGACAAACACCTAACAGGGAACTGATAGGATTACATACTTATGAAATTGCTGGTTCTTTATAACCAGCTTCTCTGGAAGTCCCTCTTCATCATCCAACTGGTCCATGGGCTCCACAGTCACAGGCCGAGGAAATCTGGGAGAAAGAAAGCAGCTCAGCATTAATCAAATTATACCCTCTCTACAACTTCCACTCTACAACTGTCATTGGCACAGTGACCAGTTAGGGGTCAGGACTGAACAATTAAACATATTTCTGAAGGGGTTTTTACACCCAGGTGACCAGGTCTCTGGATGGCATGTGGAATCCGGGGTTGAAAGGATGGAGTCAAGCTTAGAGCTCTGAATATGACCCTAAAGAAGATGTTCAAAGTAAACAGACAGGATACATAAGTGCAGTCTAAATATCCAGTACCTAGAGAACACCAGGCAATCACTTAAGAGTAAACACACGTGCACGTGTTTTGCATGCACAAAACAACTTTTCGGAGTTCTTTTTTTCAATTTTTAAAAATTTTATATTTGAGAGACAGAGAGGAAGGAAAGGAGGTGCAGAGAAACGAAGACAGAATCTGAAGCAGGCTCCAAGCTGTCAGCACAGAGCCCGATGCGGGGCTCAAACCCACAAGCAGTGAGACCATGACCTGAGCCAAAGTCAGACACTTAAGCGACTGAGCCACCCAGGTNTTTTTTTTTTTTTTTTTTTTTTTTTTTGAGAGAGAGAAAGAGAGTGGGAGACAGAGGGAATCCCAAGCAGGCTCTACACTGACATAGGGCTCAATCTCATGAACCATGAGATATGACCTGAGCCTAAATCGAGAGTTGGATGCTTAACTGACTGAGCCACCCAGGTGTCCCTGAAAGATTTCATAATCCTCATACTATATTAATTAATTTACACTGAAAACCCTACTAGAGAGCTGAATTAGTATCCAAAGTCTTTAAGTGACTGCAAGAACATGGTTCCTAGAGGCTAACTCTCCACACCACTGAAAGAAGTAGCAATCTAAGTTCTATTTCTAAAAGCAGCCCCTACTTACGTGGTTAACAGGAAGGAGCCTTCACTGCACCTGTCCAGAGCTTTCCGAGCAGCTGGCTTCCCTGAGAATTCAACAATGCCTTTTCCTGAGGGCCTTCCTCGATCATCCACGATGACTACAGCCCTTTCCACTTGGCCAAACACAGAAAAGGCTTCCTCTAGCAGTTCATTAGAAACATACTGAGGAAGGTTTCGGACTGTGAGCGATGCACTATGGCAGGCAAAGCGCACGCGCAGTTGCTTTCCACGAAGTGGCATGTTGTCCAGTTCTACTTTGGCAATCTCCGCTAGGGTTCGCGTTTCCTAGGAAGCAGACAGAAGTCAGAATAACTCAGTTTGACAAAGACTACATGCACGGTGGCCATCTCTTGATGGCCATCAAGAGTCTAAAGTAGCATAGCTCAATACAAAATGTCTCTCCCCAAAACCTTGACAACACACATATAAAGAAAACTTGATAGTACTGAAAGAAGAGAATTACGTTTCAGATAAATCTTTGGATGATAAACAGATAAACCTAGTTGTTCTGATAGCCTCGCAATAAATCAATTGGGAATTCTAGAAATAAATACCACTTACATGGTCATCAGTATCATAGGTTATTCTCCCAAGTGGTAACAGATCAGTGGGACAATGACCAGCCTAAAACCTACCCTTAAAATATAGTAGCCAGAATTATTTTCATTTCAGCTAGCTACATACAAGTTTAGTAAGAATCATGTATGCCCTCTCCAAGACCTCTTTAGAACCACAAACCCTAATGGGAGCCCGCCTCTCACATTACTAAAGAGGAACCTTGAGCCCCATAGAAAATGACTTGCCCATATAATCTTGTTAGTGGTAGATCTGGAATAAAAACTAGTTCTGACCACCGCATCCAGTAAACTTACTAGCATATCATGTTCCTTGTTTATGTAAGTAAGGTCTAGGAGAGTTTCTCCCCCATATACTTAAACATGTTTCCTAATCAAATCAGATTTTAGGAAAAAGATCTACACTTAAAAATGGTTATGATAATGTGTGTTTTAGCACAACTTAAGACATTTTTTTAAAAAATAAGATACAAATAAAATGGTCCCCTCATGATTTTAAAAAAGTCATGTATGAAAACTTTTCAAAGAAATTACATAAATCCTAATCATTACTAAGATAAAATAAACTATGAGTTGATAATTATTGAAGCTGGGCATGAAGTATGTACAGGTTCATATACTACTCTGTCTTAATCTCTAAGTTTGAAATTTACCAATTAAAAAAGTTCCAACAGGCATACTTTAGTTTTAGTGTCCAAGGCAAATAAACCTATGTTGTCCTTGAAACAAAACAAAAACCTAGGAGGAAAAATAAAAACAAAATCTGCATTTTCTGTCCTGTGCTACCAACTACAATGATAAACATTTAACAAACAGACCATCTGAGAATTGTTTCCACTGTCTAATTTCCCAAGTCCATCATTCCCCAATTTCGCCACCTTTTAGAGCACACATTCTAAAAACCCATGGTTACTCACCAAGCGGATAAAGCCAAAGCCCTTATCCTTGTGAATGAAGACTTCGCCTGCCTTCCCATATTTCTCGAATAGTTTCCTCATCTCCTCCTCAGTGATGTCAGGAGGAAGATTGCCCACAAAGAGCCGGCTACGTTGGGTGAAGGTCTTCTCTCCTGGCTTCCTAAAATTCTTCAGGTCAATCGTCAAGCCTTCATCTGAGAGAAGACACACAGTCACTCAAAAGATTGGAAAAAGAGATCTACAGTCACATTTTCAGAGCTACAACTGCTCCCAGATTACAAAACCTAATTGCTATGGAGAAGTCAAGCACCATTTCCCAATGCAATCTATCCACTAACCACTTATTAGTAAATTGCACCTTAAAATGTGAAAGCAGTATGCAGACATCTGAGAGGACTTCTCAATAGCACTACTATGGGCCAGGAGCCACCCAGACTAAGTCAGAGACAGAAAGACAATACAGGAGTTATTGGTCAAAGGGAAAATTAAGTCAAGGAGACTTATGTCAGAAGGGATCAGCTTTTTAAATTTAAAACATAATTGCTCCATTTTCCCAATCTCTCGCCAATCTTCATAACCTTAACAGCTCCCATTCTTTCATGCTTAGGTTAATGGAACGAAAGGAAATGGGTTAGGAAACAGTATTCTTTATAAGGATCTCTGGAAATAAAAGAAGGTCGAAGCTGGTTCTAGTTTTAGAGGCACACAATAGGTGCTCAAAGTTTGCTGATGAATGGAAACATGCCTTTAAAGAATGTTTACTCTGATTGAAAATGGGCTGGTACAGGCCCCAGGCTAAAAGTCCAACACTCCGTACCAGACTTCTTTTCCATTAAAGACCTGTCCTATATTTTCTAACTACCAGTCATCTGATGATTGATTACCTCTAAGAACCAAGCTCTGAGGTAAAACACAAACGCGTCTGTTTAGCAGTAGACTATGCCAACCTGGCACAGCAACTCTACTCATCTGCTCTCCAACATGTCTGCTCCTTGTTTCAGAGAATCACCCTTTTTCTATCCTAAGAAGTATTACGAGGTAAATACGGAAAAGAAGAACAAAGGTGTGCCACAAAGGCTTATTCTGATAATCTCAAGACACTAATCTAAAACCAACCCCCTTACAAGGGTGAACTCACTTTGGCTGCTGGCTTGTTGTCCATTTGCAGGTATTGGTGGCGGTGGTGGCTGCTGCTGTTGCTGCTGGTGGTGCTGCTGGTGGTGATGTTGATGATGCTTCCTTGGAGTATGGTTTTGCTTCTCCAAGTTAAAGGTTTTATTGCTCTGCATTTTTGCACCCTAAAAGGAAAATGTGGACTGTCAAATATGTTCAGGGCTTATCAGTCACCTTCCTGATGACTTACACGTCACAAATCATCTCTGATGTCCTGGCTCTTGCCAGATTCAAACGAGCAGGTATTTTGAACAAGTATGGCAAAGGAGTACCATTCAAAAATCTAAAATCAACCAGACATTAGCAGTTATGTTGCACACAGAAACTAGACAAGTACTAGATCAGAAGAACTTGCATGAGAGTAACTTGGAGAAACCTTCAGTTCACTAATTCTATGCATTAATTGGAAGCTACTTTCCTCAAAGAAGCCACCACCTAAAAAAACGGCCGTTATCATATTAAAACACAACGACTGAAATAGATTCTAGTTACAAGGACAAGAACTGGTAGTAAATCTTGTTTTCTCCAACACTATGCACAGTCTAGCCTATAGTAGACATTGTGGAATGAACAGAAAAAAAGTATGAACTGTGGAGTTAGACAGACTTAGATTTGAAGCATGGTCCTAATACTTAGCAGCTATGTACTACTTGTAAATTACTTTTGCACAAATTCCTTAAGCTGTTATAAAGGAGATAATAAAAATACCTACCTCTCAAAATGGCTAGGAGGATAAACTAAGATAAACGCTAGTTCAGTACTGGAATTCGTAAGCACTCAGTAAATATTGTTATTAATCATAACAGAAAGATAAAAGACTATTAAAGCAATGAAAACAATACAAAAAGATGAATACAGGTAGGGGTGCCTGGGTGGCTCAGTCGGTTGACTGTCCAGCTTTCGGCTCAGGTCATGATCTCATGGTTGGTGGATTCGAGCCTCGCGTCGGGCTCTGTGCTGACAGCTCAGAGCCTGGACCCTGCTTCAGATTCTGTGTCTCCCTCTCTCTCTCTGACCTTCCCCTGCTCACGCAGTCTCTCTCTCTCACACACAAAAAATAAACATTAAACATTTTTTTAAAAAGATGAATATACAATTCTAATTTTAAATCTTATCTAAAAATCAACATAAGATAAAAAGAAAACAAAATGAAAATTCCTGGTACAATCCAGACTGAATTTAAACTTGGTTTTAAAATGGAAATTTTCTTTTTTCTTTTTAATTTTTATTTATTTTTGAAAGAGAGAGAGACAGAGTGCAAGCAGGGGAGGTCAGAGGGGTCAGAGAGAGAGGGAGACAGAGAATCCAAAGCAGGCTCCAGGCTCTGAGCTGTCAGCACAGAGCCCGACGTGGGGCTCTGAACTCATGAACCATGTGATTGTGACCCGAGCCAAGGTCACTTAACCGAATGAGCCACCCAGGCACCCCTAAAATGGAAATTTTCTAACTGCTCTGGTTCAAGCTGAGGACCATCTTCCTCACCCAAGGACGGTTCTCCAGTAATAAAAGGAAAAAGCCAATCCTAAATTCCTTTCCCTAAACACAAGGCCTTCTAGTCAGAGTTTAGCTGAAGGAAAGATATGGAGAAGGACCTTTTCATGAATACTTATTGTTTCCATTATATAAATCCTTTAAAATAAAGAAAATTGTATTTCTCAAAGAAAATGTGACAATGTCTTGAT
>NW_027527457.1:169993-174720 GCF_008692635.1 Crocuta crocuta | reverse complement strand
ACGACAATACTTTTATGTATATGAAAACTTTACTCAAACATTTCGTATCATACCCCACCTAAACTAAGAACAACATAATTATCAAATTCCATATCCACAAATTGTTTTATGAGACAAGTAATAATAAGAGCTATCAAGATGTTGGGGTTGGTTAAGCATCCAACTTCAGCTCAGGTCATAATCTCGCAGTTTATGAGTTCAAGCCCCACATCGGACGCTGTCATCAGCACAGAGCCATCTTTGGATACTGTTTTCCTCTATCTCTGCCCCTCCTTCGCTCTCTCTTTCAAAAATAAATAAACATTTTAACAAAAAGCTATCAAGATGTTAATATTCTGTAACTTAGGAAATTCTACTAGAAATTTATCCTAAGAATATAATTTAAAAATTTTAAAAACCACATCCATGAAACAGTCACTGTAATGACCTTTATAGTAACAAAATGACTTAAAATACCCAAAATTAAAAAAATATCCAAAATTAGTGGTATGGTTTTTAATAAATTGTGGTACATCTATTCAATGGAATGTTATATGACATTAAAAGTTGTGAAGACTGTGTAAACATTAAAAATGTTTGAGGTTTTAAAAGGGAAAGGCTTAAAAACGAGGAAAGGGGTGTTTTCTCCCCAAAAACACGTGAATGAGGAACCTGGATAGCTCTTAATTTCGGCTCAGGTCATAATCCCAGGCTGTGGGATCGAACCCCACGTCAGGATCCATGCTCTGTGTGGAGCCTGCTTAGGATTCTCATTCTTTCTCTCTCCTTCCCTCTCTCTGCCCACCTCCCCTGCCCCCGCTCCTACTCTATAAATTTAAAAAAAAATTAAAATTAAAAAAATGCATGAATGTAGGCAAAAGGCAAACAAAAACGAAAACCGTCCTGTTTATAAGTTATTAGACAGTTTTCATATATATTTATATTTTACTAACTCACCCAACAAATATTCACTGAATGCTTACTATTTGCTAGGCACTTGGGATGCATCAATGAATAAAGCAAAGATTCTTGACTTCAGTTGTGCTTACCTGCTAATAAGAGAAAATACACATAACAATTATATAGTACTTAATAAAAAATAAGTACTACTGGAAAAAAAAGAAAAATGGGGGGGGAGTAGATAGGGAGTGAAAGAGATAAGACTTGCAGAATGCATGGGTGGCCAGTCAGTTTAAGTGTCTGACTTGATCTTGGCTCAGGTCATGAACTCTCAGTCCTGACATTGAGCCCTTAGGCAGGCTCTGCCCAATAGGGTGGAACCTGCTTGGGATTCTCTCTCACCCTCTCTTCTCTGCCCCTCCCCTGCTTGCCTGCATGAGTGCTGAACTCTCTCTCTCAAAATAAATATTTTAAAAAGGGGAGTAAGTAAGGCTGCAATTGTATTTATGTTTTTTGAAAGTTTATTTACTTTGAAAGAGAGACAGTGAGCTAGGGAAGGGCAGAGAGGGAGAGAGAGAGACAGAGAGGGAGGGACGGAAAGAAAACCCGAAGCAGGCTCCCCACTGCCAGCATGGAGTCCAATCCAGGGCTCAAGCTCCCCAACCATGAGATCATGACCAGAGCCAAAATCTAGAGCTGGACACTTAACCGGGTTAACTGAGCCATCTAGGCTCCCCTAAACTGCAATTTTATTTTATTTTTTATGTTTTATTTCTGAGACAGAAAGAGAGAGCATGAACAGGGGAGGGGCAGAGAGGGAGATAACAGAATCTCAAACAGGCTCCAGGCTCTGAGCCAGCTGTCATGTCAGCACAGAGCCCGAGGCGGGGCTCGAACCCGAACCCAAGAACCATGAGATCATGACCTGAGCCAAAGTCAGACACTCAACCGACTGAGCCACCCAGGCGCCCCTAAACTGCAATTTTAAATAGAGCTGTGAGGGAAGTCTAACTGGAAAGTTGACATTTAATAAAGCCAAGACTTGAATCTTATTTGTATCATTTCATCAATTTTATGTTTCTCATTAATAAGGCATCTATTACAAAATATAACTTTAATATAGAAAACTTAAAAAAATAAAAATCTAAAGACCCACCACTAGAAAATAGTCAACATTTACCCTTCTAGTCATTGATTCATACATTTGTATGTATGTATATTTGTATATTACAGACTATTTTGCAACCTGCCTTTCCTACTTTATTACACAATAGACAGCTTTTATGTCACTAAATCTTCTACATTAATTTTTTAATGTTTATTTGAGAGACAGTGCGAGCGGGGGAGGGGCAGAGAGAGACAGGGAGACCCAGAATAAGAGGCTCTAGGCCCCACTGTCAGCACAGAGGCTGACCTGGAGCTTGAACACATGAACTGTGAGATCATGACCTGAGCAGAAGTCAGACACTTAACCGACTGAGCTATGCAGGCGCCCCCAAATCTTAAACATTACTTTTTAATGGACACAGTATTTAGCTGTCAACCAAAAGCACCCATTGTGTTGGACACCTGGGTTGTTCCTAGTTTTTCACCATTACATATAAACCATGTTCACAGTTAAATCTTGGAGCGCATGCATGAGTAAGTGTTCCTCCCACAATTTCGACTTTGCCTTATTTACCTTCCAAAACATACGTGATCGTTTCAAATAATGCAGTTATAATGCACCACTGTATATTCAGCTTTTCACTTTTACTGTGTCAGTATAATAATTTTCAACAGCTATACAAAGTCTGTGTGGATAAACACTAGTTTACTAAACTATCCCCTACTATGAGACATTTAGATTGTTTTCAGCTTTTTCCTATTATAATGCTGCAGTAAATATCTTCTTGCTTATTATTCTTTTAAATTATTTCCTTATAATAAATTCTTAAAATTAGAATAATTGTATCTTTGTGACTCTTACCACGTAGTACAGCATTGTTTCCTCTAAAAAAGGGAAATCATGTTTGTAAAAATAGGAAATTACAACATACAAAATTTGTAGTCTACTCCAGCAACAGTTGGGGATGGGGTTAGATGGGCATTAGAATCCAATCTCTAGGGGCGCGCCTGGGTGGCTCAGTTGGTTAAGCATCTGACTTCGGCTCAGGTCATGATCTCATGGTTCATGGATTCGAGCCCCACATCGGGCTCTGTGCTGACAGCTAGCTCAGAGCCTGGAGCCTGTTTCGGAGTCTGTATCTCCCTCTCTCTCTGACCCTCCCCTGCTCACATTGTCTCTCTCTCCTTCTCTCTGAAATAAATAAATAAACAAATAAATGAAAAGAATCCAATCTCTAACTATTTGAGTCCAGCTATTAAACACCTCCCCCTTCCCCTGACACCAAATTGGCCTATAGCAGAAACGAGTTATCTTCACAGCCATTTCTCCAACTAGGTCTTCTTATCTTCTTACTCCTGGCTAGATTCCAAAGAATCTGTTTTTTGTTTTTTGTTTTTCCCCTCCAGCCTTTAGTTTGGGAGTCAGTGGCCCCAACCTCAGTATCCTGCATCCCATTCAGAAATACACAATTTTTATTGACACGTTAATAAAAATCTTCAGAGATCCATTCAAAACTGAAATATTAAAAACTCTGTTTTTTATATCCTAACCAAACCTCACCACTCCATTTCAGAAAGGCCATTTTACAACTTCTTACTACCTTCCTTGAGGATAAAATGTTCTAAGCCACTTAAGATAACTTCAAGGGAGGTTACTTTTGGTTTTAGAGAGTGGAGCTTGGTAGCAGAGGTAATACCAGAGATTCACCAACCATTGTATGCCACACACTGTGCTAAGCCTGCATTATCTCACTTAATGCTCAAAACTATTATTCTCCCAGAGAAGAAAACTGATGCCCATCTAAGGTCACCCAAATGGGGACCAAGGAGTAGAACTCACATCTATTTAACTCTAAAGCTCATCCTCAGCACTATGCTGCAAGCTTAGTAATCAAAGCTTGGTTTCAAAGTTTAGGGTCCAACAAACTGACTAGCCATATCACCTAACTTCTGAACCTCAGTTTACTCCCCTATAAGAAGGGGGTAACAACAGCAACCTCACAAGGCTAGTTACTTTAAGGACTAAAATGAGATCCTGTACACAGCCAGCACTTGTTCCTACTGGGAACCACTATCCCTTTTCTTACATTTGATTGGTGCTCTAGTTAGACAAATGTCATCAATTTACATGCTTCCTCTTCTTTTGGATTCTAGGAAAAATCACTTTTTACAACCAAATTGCCTACCTTAGTATTCCTGAATGCCTCCACAATGCTAATCTTTATTTTTCCTCCAGTTTCTTCTTTCCCAAGAACACATTCAATGGTGAAGACTAAATAATATCGTATAAATCACTCAAAACAGTGCTCAGAAAGTACCAAGTACTCAGGTTAAGTATTGTCCCTATCACTTATTTCTGATGATGACCACCAACAGAATTTGGAAATAAGTGCAGAAATCTCTTGTGAGCAATAAATTCACTGCCCTCATAACCACAGGGCCTCTGAGAACTAAGCGCAAAGATCAGCATCAAGGATTTGTCTACTTACCCGTCCCAATGACTAACCCAGATGAAGGACTTTTTGAGAGAGAATATGTGCTGCTGATTTAGAAAAGACTGGGACTCTTGGACATAGTAGCACAAATGTGGTGTAAGTACAGGACCAAACACTACACCACACATACCTGAAATCCATTTTCAGGAAAAGGATCAACTTTTAAAGAGGAAACTGGGGGGGGGGGGGGGGGTCTCAGCAGGGCGCCCTTCCTACGCTGCGGGAGCAGGAGAGCCCCCACCAGGC
>NW_027527457.1:169795-169946 GCF_008692635.1 Crocuta crocuta | reverse complement strand
AAAAATCTACCGACCTAAATGGCTGCATGGATATGGACTTGCCGGAAAGCTGTACAATGAACTGACAATGGTAAGGTACTTTTCTAAGTGTTTCTAGGACTTTTCATTTATTAACAAGGAAGTTGGCCAAAGACACAGTATAAATCTAGCC
>NW_027527457.1:169495-169738 GCF_008692635.1 Crocuta crocuta | reverse complement strand
TCAACTTCGGCTGAAGTGCCTCCCAAATCCTCTCTAATCTCAACTTCTCCGTTAAGAACACAAAGAAAGGTTTCAGGGGACAACAAGTTTCCCCAAGGGGAAAATACCCAGTAGAAAATCCACAAAATTAATTTTCATTTTAAAAAGTGATGCTGTAAATGGGTCGAGTAGCTAGGCAACAAGACTTAAAAAAGAAGAAAAGGAAAAAAAAAAAAAACCTGACTAGGAGAGGCGCGGGGTCTG
>NW_027527457.1:155475-169441 GCF_008692635.1 Crocuta crocuta | reverse complement strand
AAGCACCCTCTCCTCCAGCCGCGACTTCAGGGCTCTCGGATAATAGACCCCACACCCTCAGGCCCAGGGCGGGTAAAGGGCCGGGGAACTCACGGCCACGGCTCAGATTCGAGGACCAGTCGCATAAAGAAACGCGGCGGGAAAGGCGACGGGGGCCGGTCAAAGGAGAAAGCAAGGCGAGCTGAGAGCGATGGGCCCCCGCGGGTGGGCTGAGGAGGCCGTGTGGCGGCGGGGACAAGGCCTCAAGGGGCCTTGGAAGGAACGGCCAACCTCCCTCCAAAGCCAGCCTCGCCCTAGCCTCCTGTCGCGAAAAACCCTACTCCCCACCCAAAGAAGAACTAAGTCGTCCCCAAACTCACCCTCTACCGACTGTTCTCTCCTCAGAGTAACGGCGACGCTACACGGCCTCTACCGTCCCGAGAAAAGAGCGCGCGACCGCCGGAAACGAGACGACGGAGCTCGGTGCCTCCCAAGGGGCACAAAGTGGCATTCTCCATTGGTTATGGACCTTGCCAATCAAGGTTTATCTCCAGAGGCGGAATCCGTTTTCCGCCATTTTTTCAATCCTATTGGCTACCGAATGCGAAAGATTTGAGTTCGTGTGAACGACAGATGGGGACAAAGAGCGAGGCTGTCTACTTAAGTCGCATGCGCAAACTGCCGACTGCTCCAGACGGAAAAGGAAGGGGGAGGGGGATCAAGAGGTAGGGAGGGGGTGGGAGGGTCGGAAGGAGAGACATTAGCGGACGGACGGAAGGCTGAAAGACCAGGCGATGGGAGCGGCAAAGGAAAGGGGAAAAAGGAGAGAGGAAAGTGGAAAGAGAAGGGGAGAAAATGTGCGCGTAGGCGTGCTCTGAGAAATCCTACACTGCGCCTGTGCAAGAAGCAAGAGTAACAATGTCATTGTATTCAGCGTGGTAGATCTAGCCTTTTCCTTCTGAGGAAATGCCCCGCCATGTTTCTTTTTTCACACTTCCTCATTAGGGCTTGCACTCTGACACTCCATACTTAAAATCAGATTTCTAGTTGCTTCTGCTGCCAGGTGTACTCGCGAAGCCCAACTGAAACAGTCATTACTATGGTTATGGTTATGATAATGGTTACGGTTCTGCAAAGGGATTGGGGGAGAGGACGGTGGATTGATACTTTACTCTCTGTGGTTAGACATAATTGTAACCAGCATCTATTTCCATGGTAACCAGGGAACCCAGCAGTCCAAACACCACCATTGTTCCTGCAATAGAGACTCAACAGGTGTGATCATTGCCATGGATACATTGTATCCAGGTACGGGTACAGACTGATTCTCCATTCCCTAGGATGCCGATCAGGTAGGAACTTTTGGTTTTCCGTACTCAAGTTAATCAAGAGCTACAAGGCTCAACTGATCAGTGTTTGTAGTTCGTTCTCACTAATTAACTAATTCACACTCAGGGTTTCAGTGTGCCAAAATTGGCGCCAACTTATGTGGGGTCAGTGATCTAGACCTGCACTGCCCAGTGGGAACTTCTGCAGGGATAGAAATGTTATTTGCTCTGTTCAGTGCAGCAACTACCGGCTGTGTACATAATGTGGCCACTGAGGGCTTGAAATATGACTTGTGCGACTGAGGAAGTGAATTGTGTTTTTTTAAAAGAGTTTATTTCTTTAAAGAAAGATTATCTTTTATTTTATTACTATTTTTAATGTTTACTTAATTTTGAGAGAGAGAGACAGAATGTGAGTGGGGGGAGGGGCAGTCTAGAGAGAGAAAGAGAGACGGAATCTTTGAAGCAGGCTCCAGACTCTGCTGTCCGCACAGAACCCGGTACGTGGAGATCTAACTCCCAAACGGTGAGATCATTACCTGAGGTGAAGTGGGACACTTAACCAACTGAGCCACCCAGATACCCTTTAAGATTTTGTTTTTTATTTTTTTAAAGTTTCGTTTATTTTTTGTTTATTTTTGGTAGGCAGAGAGAACACAAGCTGGAGAGAAGAGAGAGAGAGGGGGACACAGNTTAGCTAAAATTTAAATGTTTTCTTTTGAGAGAGAGAGCATCTGCACATGCAAGCAGGGGAGAGGGGCAGAGGGAGAGACAGAGAATCTTAAGCAGGCTCCATGCTCAGCATGGAGCCCAACAAGGAGCTCAATACCATGACCCTGGTATCATGACCCAAGCCAAAACCAAGAGTTGGAGCTCAACCGACAGACGTTCAACCAGGCGCCCCTACATTTCTGTTTTCTATATTTGTACTGACTTGGTCAACAAATGTTCATACTTTTTTATACACATAGGATTAAGCTAAGCTTTACATACTTTTCTGAGCCATGACTTTCTCACTTTAAAAAATACTTTAGCTTTCTTTCCATATAAATGCCTAAAGATCTATGAAGACTTTTTAATACCAAATATTTTATAGACACCCACGTGATGGTTTTTAGTGTCTCTTGAGTGAAAAAATACAAATTAAAAGGAGCTACGATGAATTCAGTAACACTTTAATCAATGTATGCTTTGTTTAAAAAATCACAACAGCTGTTTATGTTGGAAAAATTTGGTAGCAAAGTAAAAGAAAAATTGTTGTACATTTGTGTATCTCCTCAGGATAATCACAGCATAAACAGAAATGTTGATGTAAACAAATAATTGGAATACTCTAGGCAAATAAAGTAATAGCAGCATATTAGTGGTAACTCGTATTAGTGGTAACTTAAAGGTAGCAGGGCTCTGCATGAGTGGATCAAGAATGGCTTCATAGGGGAGCGCCTGGGTAGCCCAGTCGGTTAAGCATCCGACTTCCGTTCAGATCATGATCTCATGGTTCGTGGGTTCTGTGCTGACAACTCAGAGCCTGGAACCGGTTTCAGATTCTGTGTCTCCCTCTCTTCTGCCCCTTACCCACTTGTGCTCTGTCTCTCTGTCTCAAAAATAAATAAAACAAACAAACAAAAAAAAAGTAAAAAGAAAAAAAGAATGGCTTCACAGGAAAGAACACTTTTGAATTGGGTTTTAACCAAGAGGTTGAAGTCAGACCAATTTGCAATGGATCAGAGGCAGAATGACTTATGTTTTAAGCAATTTGGCATTGCTGAAGAAAAGTAGGGAGGCTAAGCCATAGAAAGTTAGGCTAGAGAGATAGGCATAGGCCAAATTAAGGGCCCATTCTGTGCTTAGAAGTTTGCCCTTTACTTTGTAGGTGATGGGGAGACATTGAAGAGGTTTTTTTTTTTTCTTTTTTTGAGAGAGAGAAAGTGGGGGAGAGGCAGTGAGAGGGGGAGAGAGGATCCAAAGCAGACTTTGCGTTGAGAGGTTGACAGCAGTGAGCCCAATGTGGGGCTTGAACTCAGGAACTGTGAGATCATGACCTGAGCTGAAGTTGGACTTTTAACCAACTGAACCACCCTGGTGCCCCTCGAAGAGGTTTTTTTCAATAATTTATATTATTTTTTTTTCTGATGATAAAAGTAATATATGCTTTTTGAGGGCAAAACTTGAAAAGAGAAGTACAAAAATCATCATAATCCCATTATGGAGAAGTTATATTTAGGTATATTCTAGACTATGATAGATAGACATGATGTTGGTATGCGTGCCTCTGTGTGTGTGTGTATTGATTTATTAATTTATTTTTTAATTTTTAAAGTTTATTTATATATTTTGAGAGAGAGAAAACAAGCAGGGAAGGGGAGAGAGAGGGAGTGAGAGAGAATCCCAGGTAGGCTCCATGCCAACAGCGAGGAGCCCAATATGTGGCTTGAATCAACAAACTGTGAGATCATGACCTGAGCCAAAACCAAGAATCAGACACTTAACCAACTGAGCCACCCAGGTGCCATTTATTTATTTATTGATTGATTGATTGATAGTCAAAGAGACAAAGAGACTGAGAGACAAAGAGAATAAATTTTTTCTATATATGATAGGTTTGAACTTCAGAAAGATCGCTGTATTACTGTCCTGAAGCTGTTATAAGGGATTACCACAGACTAGGTGGCTTAATAAAACAGGAATTTATTCTCTTACAGTTCTGGAAGCTAGAAGTCTGAAAGCAGTATCACTGGGAGGAAATCAAGGGGTGGGCAGGGCCATAACTCTTCAGGATCTCTCAGGAAGCTCTAGGGGAGACTGTGTTTTGTCTCTTCCAGTTCCAGTTCTTGGTGGCTGCTGTCATTCCTTGGCTTATGGCTGTATCACTCCAATTTCTGCCTCCATGGTCACATTGCCTTTTCCTTTTGTGTAAAATCTCCTTCTGCTTTTCTCTTGTAAGAACTCTTGTCATTAAATTTAGGGCCCATCTCGATAATTCCCCCATCTTAAGATCCTTAACTTAGTCACATTTCCAAATCCTGCTTCTTTGCCACGTGAGGTAGCATTCACAAACTCCAGGGATTAAGACTGGGATATCTTTTGGGGGCCATTATTAAGCTTCCCCAAATCACCCTTGCAACAGTACGTAGAAAAGATTGGAGGAGGGGCGCCTGGGTGGCTCAGTCGGTTAAGCGTCTGACTTCAGCTCAGGTCATGATCTCATGGTTTGTGGGTTCAAGCCCCGCGTCGGGCTCTGTGCTGACAGCAAGCTCAGAGCCTGGAGCCTGTTTCAGATTCTATGTCTCCCTCTCTCTCTGACCCTCCCCTGCTCACACTGTCTCTCTCTCTGTCTCTCTCTCAGAAATAAATTTAAAAAAACATTAAACAAATGTTTTTAAAAAGACAGACTGGAGGAGATAAGGTAGGAGATCAGGACACTAGTTGGAATACAGTAATAATAATTTCAGGTGAAAAATGAGGAAAGCCTGAAGTCAATGGTTGTAGGGATAGAGAAGAGGAAACCTAATCCAAATATATGGAAGGCAGGATCAAGGGAAATTAATAGCCAATTGAATGTAGGGGTAAGGAGTAGGAGATTAGAATAATTCCCAGGTTTCTGTTTATGGCACCTGGTTGTCTGGTTGTGCCACTAACCAGGATAGGAAGCAGAGGAGGCAGAGCACCATTGGGAGGGTGAGGTGAGGAGTCAATCTGCACTTTTGGCCAAGTCAAGTTCAAGGTGAGAGGAACCAGCCAAGCAACTGAGGAAGAGTTTGAGTGAGGCTCTGAGGTCAATATTTTATAAATATTATTATCAATCATATATATTGAATACTTTCAAGGTATTGAACATAATATGGGGTATATCAGTACTAAGGATGATTTCTGTCCTCAATAAATTACCAAGAAACTAAACATCAATCAAGAGAAAGTGGAAAAAGAAGGGTCTGGGTGGTGCAGTTGGTTAAGTGTCTGACTCTTGATCTGGGCTCAGGTCACAAACTCACGGTTCATGAGTTTGAGCCCTGCATACAGCTCTGTGCTGATGGTGTGGAGCCTGCTTGAGATCGTCTCTCCTTCTCTGTCTGCCCCACCCCTGCTGTGCGCTCTCTGTCTCAAAATGAATACATAAACCTAAAAAGTTAAAAAAAGAGAAAGTGAAAAAAAGTGAACAGCCTAGTATGTAAGACTGTTTTAAGAACTATAAGTCACTAGCATTCAACATTATACTAAAAGTTGTAACCAGGGAAATTGGCAAGAAAAAAATAATAGGTGTCCAAAATGAAAAGGAAGAAGTAAAACTATCTCTATTTGCAGATGACATGATCTTGTATATAGAAAACCCTACGGAATCTGCTTAAAAAAATATTAGAACTAGGAAAGAGCCCAAGTATCCATACACACACACACACACACACACACACACTGGAATATTACTCAGCCATCAAAAAGAAATGACATCTTGCCATTTGCAATGACATGGATGGAGCCAGGGTGTATTATGCTAAGCTAAATAAGTCAGTCAAAGAAAGACAAATACCATATGATTTCAGTCATCTGGAATTTAGGAAACAAAACAAATTAACATATGTAAAGGGAAAAACAAGAGAGAGGGGGAATAAACCATAAGAGGATCAACAATAGAGAAGAAACAGATAAAAACAAAAAATTAAAAATAAAAGTAAATTAAAAATTAATGTAAAAAAAGAGAACAAAGTGGGAGTTCATGGAGGGAGGTAGGGGGATGGGCCCAATGGGTGATGGGTATTAAGGAGAGAGCACTTTTATAGGAGCACTGGGTGTAATATGTAAGTGATGAATCACAGAAATCAACTGCAGCCTATGTCACATGATGTTAACTACCTAGAATTTAAATAACAATTTGGAGACTTTGGAAGAAAACAATTATTAGAACTAAATTAGTTCAGCAGGGTTGCAGGATACAAGATCAATATGCAAATGTAAATTATATTTCTATACACTTGCAGTAAAGAATTTGAAAATGAAATTAAGCAAATCCATTTACAAAAACATGAAAAGGAATAAAGTGCTTAGGAACAAATTTAACAAAAGCATAAAACTTACACTCTGAAAACTACAAAACATTGCTGGAAGAAATTCAAAAAGCTCTAAATAAATGGACTTTGATTAGCAGAAAACAAATGTTAGCAAGAATGTGAGAAACTAGAAATCTGCTGATGGAAATATAAAATAGTGCAGCTACTTTGGAAAAGAGTGTGGCAGTTCCTCAAACAATTAAACATAAACTTATGACATGATCCACAAATTCTACTCCTAGTTATATACCCAAGAGAAATGAAAACATATGTTCACATAAAAACTTATATATATGAATGTTCATAGCAGTATTATTCCTAATAGCCAAAAGGTACATCAACTTTATTCATTTATCNCCCTCAAGGTCCATCCATGTTGCTACACATGGCCAGATTTCATTGTTTCTCATTGCCAAGGGTACATCAACTTTAGAACAGATAATCAAAATATGGTATATCAATACAATGGAATATTATTCAGGCATACAAGGAATAAATTCTGATCATGGCACAACATGGATGGACCTTGAAAACATTATGTCAATTGAAAGAAGCCAGTCACAAAAGACCACATGTATGATTCAATTTATGTAAGATGTCCAGAATAGGTGAATCTATGGAGACAAAGAATGGTGCTTGCATAAAGCTAGGGGGATGGGGGACAGGAGAATATAGCTTAAGCATACAGGGTTTCTCTTTTTTTAATGATAAAAATGGGTGAGAATGCAAAGTGGTACAGCCACTGTGGAAAACAGTATGGAAGTTCCTCAAAAAATTAAAAATAGAACTCCCCTATGATCTGCTAATCACACTATTGGGTATTTACCCAAAGGAAACAAAAACACTAATTCAAAAGGATACACGCACCCCTATGTTTAAACAGCATTATTTACAATAGCCAAATTACAGAAGCAATCTAAGTGTCCATCGATAGATGAATGGATAAAGAAAATGTGATGTATATATATGTGTATATGTGTATATACACACACAACAGCATATTATCTAGCCATAAAAAATGAAATCTTACCATTTGCAACAAAATGGATCTAGAGAATATAATGCTAAACAAACCAGTCAGAGAAAGATAAATACCATATGATTTCACTCATATGTGGAATTTAAGAAATGAAACAAATGAACAAAGGGGGAAAAAAAGAGACAAACCAAAAAACGGACTCTTAACTATCAAGAACAAATTGATGGTTCCCAGCGGGGAGGTGCACTGGGAGGGGATGGGTGAAATAGGTGAAGGGGATTAAGAGTACATTTGTCTTGATGAGCACTGAATAATATATGAAGTTGTCGAATCACCATATTGTACATGAAACTAATATAATACTGTTGTGTTGATTACACTGGAATTAAAATAATAAAAAAATAAGTGATGATGTAAAATTGACTGGTAATTGTTGCACACATCCGTGAATATACTAAAATCCATTGAATTATACGATTTAAATGGGTAAATTGTATAGTAAATAAATTCTATCTCAATAAAGCTTTTATTTTTTAAAAAGTGTAAGTGGAACTCAGAGAAGTACTATTAATGTAAGTTGATTTCCCAAGGGATAGAACCATAGCAGAAAGGCTGTAGAGACCTTGGGGCCCACATATATCCTAGAGCATGTCTTCTAAAGTCAGTTGACTTTATGGGGAGTAAATTGGGATATGTTGCCTCCAAAGTTGGGAGAGCTGTCTGGACAGGACAGAGAATGTTAAAGAGGGGAGTATAATCAGAAGTATACTAGTAGGTCAGATGGCCACGAATGGACTTGCATTTCACTAATCCTTCTCTTTTCTAATTTTAATTCCAGTTAGTTAACATACAGTGTTGTATTAGTTTCAGGTGTACAATATAGTGATTAAACAATTTCATCCAATGCTTACCAGGACAAGTGCAGTCCATTCCCATCACCTATTTAACCCAACCCCCACTCCTGTCCTCTCTGGTAATGTCAGTTTGTTTTCTATAATTAAAAATCTGTTGAGGCGCCAGGGTGGCTCAGTCAGTTAAGTGNCTGTTTCGAGGCACCTGGGGGCTCAGTCAGTTAAGCATCCAACTTCGGCTCAGGTCATGATCTTGCAATCTGTAAATTGGAGCCCCATGTCAGGCTCTGTGCTGACAGTTTAGAGCCTGGAGCCTGCTTCCATTCTGTGCCTCCCTCTCTCTCTGCCTCTCCCTTACTCACGCTCTCTCTCTCAAAAATAAATAAACATTAAATTTTTTTAAAAATCTCGTATATAAATTCTAAAAAATAAAATCTGTTTCCTGGTTTCTCTTTTTCTTTGTTCATTCGTTTTGTTTCTTAAATCCCACATATGAGTGAAATCATATGGTATTTGTCTTTCTCTGACTGACTTATTTTGCTTAGCATTATACTTTCTGGCTCCATCCATGTCATTGCAAATGGCAAGATTTCATTCTTTTTTATGGCTAATATTCATATATATATGTATATATACAACATTTGTCTTTATCTTTTCATCCATCAGTGGACACTTGAGATGCTTCAATATCTTGGCTGTTGTAAATAATGCTGCTATAAACATAGGGTGCATGTGCATGTATCCCTTGAATTAGTGTTTTTGTATTCTTTGAGTAAATACCCAATAATGCAATTGCTGGATCATAGGGCAGTTTGTTTGTTTGCTTGTTTGTTTTAAGTAAGCTCTATGCCCACCCTGTGGCTTGAACTCACACTCCCAAGATCCAGAGTCTCATGCTAGGGTAGTTTTATTTTTTAACTTCTTGAGGAACCTCTATACTGTTTTGCACAGTAGCTGCACCAGTTTTCATTCTCACCAACAGTGAGCCGGTGTTCTTTCTTCTTTTTTTAATTTTTTAAATGTTTATTTATTATTGAGACAGAGAGAGAGAGAGAGCAAGCGAGCGTGAGTGGGTGAGGGGCAGAGAGTAAGGGAGACACAGAATCCAAAGCAGGCTTCAGGCCCTGAGGTGTCAGCACAGACCCCAACGCAGGGCTCGAACCCACAAACAGAGAGATCATGACCTGAGCTGAAGTCAGACACTCAACTGACTGAGCCACCCAGGCGCCCCCCGTGTTCTTTTTTCTCCACATCTGTGCCAACACCTGTTTCTTGTGTTGTTGATTTTAGCCATTCTGACAGGTATGAGGTATTATCTCATTGCTCCGATTCGCATTTCCCTGATAGTAAGTGATGCTAGAACATTTTTTTTCACAGATCTGTTGGCCAGCTGCATGTCTTGTTTAGAAAAATGTCTGTGTCTTTTGTCCATTTTTAACTGGATTATGTTTTGAGGGCTTTGAGTTTTATAAGTTCTCTATATATTTTGGATACTAACCCTTTATCGGATATATCATTTGCAAATATCTTCCCTCATTCTGTAGGTTGTCTTTTAGTTTTGTTCCTCTGTGCAGAAACTTTTTGTTTTGATGTAGTTCCAATAGTTTATTTTTGCTCGTTTCCCTTGCCTCAGGAGACACATCTAGAAAAATGTTGCCTCAGTCTACGACAAAGAAGTTACTGCCTGTGCTCTCTTCTAGGATTTTTACAGTTTCAGGTCTCACATTTAGGTCTTTAATCTATTTAGAATTTTATTTTTGTGTATGGTGTAAGAAAGTGGCCAAGTTTCATTCTTTTGTATGTAGCTGACCAGTTTTCCCAACACCATTTGTCCTTTTCTCATTGGAAACTCTTTCCTGCTTTATTGAAGATTAATTGACCATACAGTTGTGGGTTTATACTAATCCTTCTTTTTAAAGATGAAGATTCCTTATTTTTGCCTTCCTGCCTTTGCTCCTCTCTTGTTTCACTCTTATCTTTTTCCTTGTTAAGCCTTACATTATAGAAATAGTACTACAATTTGAGTTCATTGGGGCTTTCTTCCTCTCTCTGTCCATTATTCACTCATCCATTCACCAATTCATCCAGTAAACATTTACTGAGTATCAGGGACTATGCTAGATGCTGGAGATAGAGATGAGTAAAAACTGATCTCTATTATTGAGGAGCTCACAGTTTAGCATTTCCCCAATGTCTCCCTAAATATGTATTTCCTTTTCTTCATTCCAGGGTACTTCAGAATGGTATAAAACATTAAATAAGAATCCATGTGTTTCCACACCTTGTTGCAAAGAGTGAACTTCACTCTAATCAAATGATTGCCAAATAGTACTTCCTTTTATTTGACCAAGTTATATGTAGGTTTGCCTGGAGTGAAAAAATAAAAGTTTGAGGGGCACCTGGGTGGCTCAGTCAGTTGAGCGTCCGACTTCGGCCCAGGTCATGATCTCACAGCTCGTGAGTTTGAGTCCCATGTCGGGCTCTGTGCTGACAGCTCAGAGCCTAGAGCCTGCTTCAGATTCTGTGTCTCTCTCTCTCTCTGCCCCTCCCTAGCTTGCACTCTCTCTCTCTCTCTCTCTCTCAAAAATAAACATCCATTTTAAAAATTTAAAATAAATAAATAAAAATTTGACATCCAGCAGTAATTAATTAAAGCATGGTACATCCAATGAAATAATACACAGCCATTACAATTCTTTTGTAGAACATATTATAGAAGATAATTCCCATTTTGTAAAAAAATATGTATGCAAAAAAAGGACCGGAAAGATATACATCAAATAGAGCAGTGGTTATCTCTGGGTATAATAGGTAGGATATAACTGATCAGTGCTTTCTTCTTCAGACTTTTCATGTTTTCCAAAATTTTTACAGTGAACATTTATATTTTTATAATCAGAAAACATACATATGTATATATGTGTGTGTGTGTGTTTGTATAATATATATATATAATTAAAATGAAAGCGCTCTCGTGAGCACAGGGATTGAGTTTTTGCCTGCCTTACAGTGCTTGTAGCACTTCAGGAGTGTTTTATAAATGAGGACTAACAAGTAACAGAATTGAGTACTGTGTGATAACTAACAAAGCTGAAAATGACAGTACTGAATTGCAGGGCACAGTNCCTATTAAAAAGTATTGGATAGTTGTACATCTCACTTAAATGCATCCCTATGAGGTATAATTTCCAGTATTTCCTTCTAGTGTTTTTCTATGTATACATGTACGATTGACCCTTAAACAACATGGAGGTAGGGGCAGTGACCACCCTATGTAGTTGAAAATCCAAGCANAAGTATAACTTTTGACTCCCCCAAAATGTAATTATTACTGTTGACTGGAAGCCTTACTGATAACATAAATAGTTGATTAACACGTATTTTATATGCTATATGTACTCTTACAATAAGGTAAGCTAGAGAAAAGAAAATATTATTAAAAATCATTAAAAAATACTTTTACAGTGCTATACTGTACTTATTGAAAAAATCCACATAGGGGTGGGACCACAAAGTTCAAACCCATGTTGTTCAAAGGTCGACTGTATATAGAATTTCTCTACAAAGTTAGCATCATATTTTAACTCCTTTAAAGAAATTTAACATAGGGGGTGCCTGGCTGGTTCAGTCAGTAGAGCATGGGCCTCTTGATCTTTGGGTTGTACATTCAAGCCCTACACTGGGTGTAGAGGCTTCTTTGAAAAAATTAAACATGTAACATATCAGGAGCATTTTCATGTGTCATTAATTCTTCTTTTAATTTTTTTTAATTTCTGAGAGAGAGAGACAGAGACAGTGTGAGGAGAGGAGGGTCAGAGAGAGAGGGAGATACAGAATCCGAAGCAGGGATCTGTCAGCACAGAGCCTGACGCAGGGCTCGAACCCATGAACTGTGAGATCATGACCTGAGCCAAAGTCAGACGTTTAGCCAACTGAGCCACCCAGGTGCCCCTCATTAATTCTTTTAATAGACTAAAGTCTATGTTTTTAAAGATTTTTTTTAAAAAAATGTTTATTTTACTTATTTTGAGAGAGCACAAACAAGGGAGGGACAGAGAGAGACAGAGAGAATCCCAAGCAGACTGTACCATCGGTGCAGAGCCAGACATGGGACTTGATCTCATGAACGGCAAGATCATGACTTGAGCCAAAACCAAGGGCCAGACACTCAACCAACTGAGCCAGCCAGGTGAGACTAAAGTCTATTTTTAGAGCAGTTTTAGGTTTACAGCACAAGCAGGCTGAAAGTACAGAGAGCTCCCACATACTCCTCGCCCACCCCATACTCACTCCAGGGCACAGCCTCCCTTGACTATCAACATCCCTTGCCAGAATGGTACATTAGTTATAATCGATGATGCATCATTATCATTCAAAGCCCAGTGTTCACATAAGAATTCACTTTTGGTGGTGTACATTCTATGGGTTTTGACGATGTAAATATGTCTCCATCACTATAGCAAACAGAATAGTTTCACTGCCCTAAAAACGGTCTGTGCTATGCTGTCATTGGTTTTTTAAATATTTGTTTTTGAGAGAGCGAGCGAGCGAGTGAGCACAAGCAGGGAAGGGGCAGAAAGAGGGGGACAGAGGATTGGAAGCAGGCTGTGATGTGAGCAGTGAGCCCAATGTGGGGCTCAATCATGACATGTGAGATCATGACCTGAGTGGAAGTCATCCACCCAGGCACCCCAGTCATTGTTTGTTTTTTTAATGTTAATGAGTATGTCCATTGTATGGATATAGACCAAACTGACTTAACCAATCCCTTGTTTTTGGATATTTAGATTGCTTTCTTATCTCTGTTTTAAAGATGAGAAAATTAAGACCTGGTGACTTGCCCTTGTGACTTGACAAGTGACGTCCAAAGTCAACTGGCTAAAAAGCAAGCAGATTTGAGATTAGAGTCCTGGTCTGTCTCCAAAGCCCACACGTCTTTAGGCCACCACCCTGACTTGATTAATCCCTCCTTAGACTGTGTCCCTTCAATTTGAAACCAGGTATTCTCCACAAACAGACCAGCCAAGGATCCAAGTATGCGTTGAGAAGGGCAGCAATACAAAAGAACGAGGTGGACCAACTGAGATGGAACAAACTGAAAACGCAAAGGGAGGTACCGGGACATAGAGATAAGCAGAAGGTGGGAGGTAGGCACACAGAATACTGGGTACGATATAAAGGACGCTGGGTTTGGGAAACTGAAGGCTTTTATCTCTATGAAGGACAGAGCAAAGATAATCTCAAGGCCATGTGGGGAGCCAGGAAGGCTCAAGGTTTGTGGGAAAGCGAACGAGACCAGGGAGGCTAGAACTCCCTGGGGCCTTAACGCTAGGAGAGGCTTAGTGTGGGAAGGCAGGCCCAGAGCAAAGAAGTGAGCTAGCGCAGGCACTGGACACCAAACCTACACGGTGCTAAATCTGTGGCAGGACTCCCCTGCAGCCCAAGCCTCCTCCACTGCCTCGGATACCGAGAGCTCTCCGGCCCTTAAGGGTTGGGGGAGGACAGTAGGGGGCAGGGGCCGCAAAGTGCTCTAACTATATAACGGGGACTGAGAAAGGATCCTGGCACACTTATTTTTTTAAGCCAGTAGGCCTAACGCCGGCGCCCCCTCCCCCTACCCCACTTCTCAAGCTTCTTCCTCAGCCACACCCACATGCTAAGGACCATCCAGGAGGGGGGGGGGAGAGCGTGTGTGCGCGCGCGTGCGTGCTCGTGCAAACGCGAGGCTGAGAGACAGAGACCGAGACAAAAAGAGACAGGCGGAGAGAGAGAGTGCGCGCCAGAGAG
>NW_027527457.1:155272-155455 GCF_008692635.1 Crocuta crocuta | reverse complement strand
AGAGAGAGCGAGAGAGGAGGAAGAGGAAAAAGACTGACAAGGACAGAAGGAGGGAGGGAGGAAAAGAGGCTGAGAGAAAGAGGAAACAGCTCTCGGCCTTGGTGAGGAAAACTACTGTAGAGATAAGGCAGGGAGCTCCTGCAGGAAGACTCAGGGAGAAGATCCCAGAACTTACCCTAAAAC
>NW_027527457.1:153432-155108 GCF_008692635.1 Crocuta crocuta | reverse complement strand
AAATGCATGTGGGTGTGGTGGGGGCTGCTCGTGAGAAATCCAAGTGGATGATGGGGTGTGTCCCAGAACCTATATAAGAAGGAATTCTGGCGAAGACCACCTCTTCTGCCCCCTCTACAGCCCATATCCAGTCATCCTCATGGACCCCAGTGATTTCCCCAGTCCGTTTGACCCATTGACCCTGCCAGAGAAGCCCCTGGCTGGAGACCTTCCAGTAGACATGGAATTTGGAGAGGATCTACTGGAATCCCAGACTGCCCCAACTCGAGGATGGGCGCCCCCAGGCCCTTCTCCATCCTCAGGAGCCCTGGACCTGCTTGATACCCCTGCTGGCCTGGAAAAAGACCCTGGAGTTCTGGATGGAGCCACTGAGCTGCTGGGGCTGGGGGGGCTGCTCTATAAAGCCCCCTCCCCCCCAGAGGTGGACCATGGTCCTGAGGGGACCCTTGCATGGGATGCAGGTGATCAGACCCTAGAGCCTGGACCAGGGGGCCAGTCCCCTGAGGTGGTACCACCTGAGCCAGGGGCTGGGGCAAATCCCTCTTCACCAGAGGGGCTACTAGAGCCTTTGGCTCCAGATTCGCCGATAACACTGCAGTCCCCCCATATTGAAGAGGAGGAGACCACCAACATAGCTACAGGGAGAAGGGGCTCCCCTGGGCAGGAGGAGGAGCTTCCCCAAGGGCAGCCACAGAGCCCAAATGGTCCCCCCAGCCCTTCAGTGGGAGAGACTCTGGGGGATGGAATCAACAGTTCTCAGACCAAACCTGGGGGCCCTAGCCCTCCTGCACACCCTTCCTTGCCAGGTAGGTCACCTAATCAGCTGGAGAATCCAGGCTGGGGAGAGGGTAAGGGTAAGTAGGGGTGGTTGTGTATCTGGGGAAGACGGGAGGAGGAGGAGGAGGGTGGAGAGATAAGAGTAGGGATATGTATGGAAAAGGAATTGGGAGCTTGGAAGGGAGGAGGGGGGCTGTGATGAAGATTAAGGAAAGTAGGGGTAGGAAGGCAGCTCTGGTTATGGGAGGGGAATAGGGAGAGGTTTCAGGGGGTGCATTGGGAAGAGCGGATCTGTTGGGAGAGGTTCCCTTTTTCTTACCCCCAGTGGGCTGTTGGTGCCAGGGTCCTCTCTTCGCAGTTTGGAGAGGATGCCAGGCTTCTTGGTGCTAAGATCTTTCCAGGTGTTTTGTTCTAGAAGAGAGTGGGGTTTCTGGGTTCGATGAATGATAACTGGGTTCTGGAGCCACCAACAGCATAATGATTTTAGGGGAATGGTAGAAATGCAGGGCCTGGAATTGTGTCTCTGATAGGAGAGGGACAGCCTGGGCTTGAGAGGCTCTCATTTCCCCCCCTCTTCCGTCTAGTGGTGTGCCTCTCCCAGGTTGTGACCAGGGTCTTAGGGCTTATATAACCACCTGAGTCCGGGGGACCCTATCCATACATAATGCTTCCTTTTCCCCTTCCTACCTTTGGGTGCTTGCATTTGTTGTCAGTGAACTGTAAGTTCTCTGATGAAAGACATGTTATCTGTGTTTCCTTAACTCCCAATGATTGGGACAGAAGGCTGATGGGAAGGCTACGATTTTTTTTAATGGAGAATAGCTGCCGCCGCCCCCCCCCACCTTAGAGCAGAGCTTGAGGTAACCCTGAGTGGGGCCTCAAGAAGCCACAGTCACTCC
>NW_027527457.1:151423-153371 GCF_008692635.1 Crocuta crocuta | reverse complement strand
ACATTCACTCTGAGTTTTCCCTTTCAGTTTTGAGTATGTTCTTCCCCAGGAATGGAGGCGTGGAGGTTGGACCAGGGAGGGGGTGGTGAGGGCAGGCTCAAGATTTAGGCTGTTTTCTGCTTCCTTTGCAGGAGATGGCCTGACTGGGAAGGCGAGTGAGAAGCCGCCTGAGAGGGTGAGGGGGGGAGGGGATTGGAAGGAGTCTGGTTCCCCCTATAGCTCTGGGAAGGACAGACCCTTCATTTTCCCTCCCAGATGTTGTTCTGGGGAGGGCGTGTGCAAGGAGAGTTAGGAGGAGGGGGGGAGCTCTTGTGTCTCCTGCTTCTTAAGGAGAAAGTCCAGCCTCCTTTTCTCTCCTCCTCTCAGGGCTGGGCTGAGGGTCCCTACGCTCCCTTCCCCCTCCCATCTCTGTACCACCCCCCCCACACACACACACCCTGCACCAGTGCAGCAGGCCCTTTAGCCTGCCCCTGGTGTCAGCTTTCCTCCCCTCCCATGTTTCCAAGGTGCAGAAGAGAAGCGAGCGCGTTAGAAGAGTAGAGCCTCCAAAACCTGAGGTTGTGGATTCCACTGAGAGCAGTGAGTAGGACTTGAGGAAGTGTGACCGAGTGGGATGTGGCGGGCCACAGATCTCCTGGCTCCTGTAGTGCTGCGCCCTGCAGAGTGTGAAGTGCCTGTCTCTGCTGTGGGTTGGCATGGGAACCAGGGGCAGTGGGGGAAATTGAAAACAACAGTGGCGAGAATAGAGTTTCCTGTTTCAGCCATGCCATCCCTGTCCTGAATCTTCTCACTCAGAGTCCTCCTGGGCCCTCCCCAGGAGATCGCAGAGTAACTACGGGAGAGTGCCACCAGTGGCTTAGGATGCTGGTGTGATGCGGGTGGGGGCGCAGAGGCATACCCAGGGGGATGGGGCTCATCTGAGGATCCAGTATCCGCTGAGCTGCCCGTTGGTCGGAGGACGGCCAGAGAGCTTGGTCCGGTAGCCTTTGCTCACGGCCCATCTCCCCACTTCTGCAGTTCCAGTGTCAGACGAGGATTCTGATGCCATGGTAGATGACCCGAACGATGAGGACTTTGTGCCGTTCCGGCCCCGGCGCTCCCCTCGCATGTCCCTACGCTCAAGCGTGGCCCAAAGGGCCGGGCGTTCTGCAGTCGGCACCAAGATGACCTGTGCACACTGCCGGACCCCGCTGCAGAAGGGGCAGACCGCCTACCAGCGCAAGGGGCTGCCTCAACTCTTCTGCTCTTCGTCCTGTCTCACCACTTTCTCTAAGAAGCCTTCAGGCAAAAAGACCTGTACCTTCTGCAAGAAGTATGTGAAGGTCCCTGGGTGTGGGGAGGGCAGGGGTCAGGCCAGGAGTAACTGGTGAGCCGCAGACTGTGTGGGCGAGAAGCTAGCAGAGTGGAACCGGGAGGGGATCCGAGAGTACTCGGCCCTGTGGCCTTCGATTCCCCCTGGAGGGGCGGGAGCCGATGAAACAAAGCAATTGGATGCTACCGGTACTCCGTGAACATTGCAACCTGTTTCCACTTGCAGGGAGATNTCCACCTCCGTCTGTCTCTCCCTGTACGAGGCCCAGCAGCAGCGCCCTATCCCGCAGTCTGGGGATCCTGCCGACGCCACTCGCTGCAGCATATGCCAGAAGACTGGAGAGGTGAGGGAGCTCGATGGGGGCTGATTTGCAGAGCCTGGCTAGCCCTGACCTGCCCCTGCCATCCTGGGGCTGCAGGGGCCAGGCCCTGTGGAAGAGGGGCATGGGGTGGGGGGGAGGGCAGCCATCGTGAGGGAGCGTATTCAAGGATAGAGCTTCTCCAGGATGTATGCAGCCGGCCTTCCTTGCCTCCCAGGACCTCACCATCAAGTCGGCAGCCCGATGTGCAGGTTGGGGGGTCCCTGGGCCCACTGTCTGCTGTGAAGGTGTAGGGTGAGGCGGGGTGGGCCGTCCTG
>NW_027527457.1:150058-151163 GCF_008692635.1 Crocuta crocuta | reverse complement strand
CGTGGTGCACCGGCTCTGCAGCGATTCTTGCTTCTCCAAATTCCGGGCCAACAAGGGACTGAAAACCAACTGTTGTGACCAGTGCGGGGCTTACATCTACACCAAGACCGGGAGCCCTGGCCCTGAGCTCCTCTTCCACGAGGGCCAACAAAAGCGGTTCTGCAACACAACCTGCTTGGGGGCGTACAAGAAGGTGGGGCCGAGGGAGTAGTGCGTTAGAGGGCTGTGGAAGGGGGTGCGGTTCCTGGGTGACAAATAAAGGTGCCTGACAGGTCAAGGGTTGGGAGGAATAAAACAAATAAAGGGGGTTTCAATTGTATCTGTTATGTTTTATTTTTGAAGCTGGCTGGTGGATACACAGGTCTTTGTTATATCATCATCTATTCTTTTTTTGTATGCCTGAAATATCTCATGTTTTAAAAAATAAAACAAATAAAAGCGAAGGGACAAATCCAGCCTCAGCCTCTCCTTCCCCATCCTCACAGAAAAACACACGTGTGTACCCATGTGTCTGGTGCAAGACCCTGTGTAAGAACTTTGAGATGCTATCACATGTGGATCGTAATGGCAAGACCAGCTTGTTCTGTTCCCTGTGCTGTACCACCTCTTACAAAGTGAAGCAGGCAGGGCTCACTGGTAGGTGCAAAGCCCTCTTCTCTGAGACCCCTGCTGGCCTTCCTTCTACCTCCCGTGCTCCCCTCTTCTAAAGTGATCCCTGCTGCCCAACCTCAGCCCCGACCACATCTTCCCATGGATTTCCTGTTCCATCTCTGCACTGCCTTACACCTTCTGTGTGCTCTCTCTCTCTCTCCTTCTCTCTCTCTATATCTCTGTCTTTCTCTCTCTCTTTCTTTCTTTGTCTCTCTCTCTCTCTCTCTTTCCCTTTCTTTCTGTGCCCCAGGCCCTCCCCGACCCTGCAGCTTCTGCCGCCGCAGCCTCTCTGACCCCTGTTACTACAACAAGGTTGATCGCACAGTCTACCAGTTCTGCAGCCCCAGCTGCTGGACCAAGTTCCAGGTACTCCAAACCCTGGACCAGGGATGAAAGAAGGGTGTGGTGACACAGAGAGGGTATGAGTTGGGGCAGGTAGGCCCGGGCAGAACCA
>NW_027527457.1:147648-149498 GCF_008692635.1 Crocuta crocuta | reverse complement strand
GGACTGGAAGGGAAGACCCCCGCCCCTGCCGACATCCTGCCACACAGACTGGACTTGTCTGTCTGAGGGGGGCCTTCCCTCCACTTGGCTCTAGCCAGATCCGGATGTCACACTCTGTCCTCCCTACCCTGTGCCCCTCATCTCAGGACCAGGTGTTCCAGTTCTGCTGCCGTGATTGCTGTGAGGACTTCAAGCGGCTCCGGGGTGTGGTATCCCAGTGCGAGCATTGCCGGCAGGAGAAGCTCCTGCATGAGAAACTCCGGTTCAGCGGGGTGGAGAAGAGCTTCTGCAGTGAAGGTATGGAGGCAGGGAAAGGTGCAGAAGGGCCTGAACCTCCCAGCCAGAGTGGGTGGCGGGGAAGGGAGGAGGGCTTGCGGTGTGGCNTGGAGGTTTTAGGTGGACTTGCTTGGAAAGGTTGGGCCTCCTGGCCATGGTGATGTCTGGGTCTCTGGACTCTCCCCTCTTGCCCTCTTCCCAGGCTGCGTGCTGCTGTACAAACAGGACTTCACCAAGAAGCTGGGGCTGTGCTGTATCACTTGTACCTACTGCTCCCAGACCTGCCAGCGTGGAGTCACCGAGCAGCTGGATGGCAGCACCTGGGACTTCTGCAGCGAGGACTGTAAGAGCAAGTACCTGCTGTGGTACTGCAAGGTAAGGGGGGCAGGGCCTCAGAAAGGAGGGATGGGGCACCAAGGGGCATGGGCCGTTGCACTGGCCTCAGGGTATGAACCGATCTCCAGGGAGGGGGCTCCGGCTGGCCCAGCTTCCGAGGGGAGCAGCACAGCCTCTCTCGGGGCAAAGGGCCCGGCCCATCTTAGGAAGGCAGTTCTGACCGTCCTGTTGACACCCCGCAGGCCGCCCGGTGCCACGCCTGTAAGCGCCAGGGGAAGCTGCTGGAGACCATCCACTGGCGTGGGCAGATCCGTCATTTCTGCAACCAACAGTGTCTGCTGCGCTTCTACAGCCAGCAGAACCAACCCAACTTGGATACCCAGAGCGGGCCCGAGAGCCTCCTGAACAGTGAGTCCCAGGCGGGGGCACACTCTTAGCACTGGCCTGGCCTCTCTCTCCCTCCTCTCTTGCTTTCACCTCATCCTTGCCCAGACTCCTGGTACTGTATTCTCTTTCGGCTTCTGGACCATGCCGGTACTAGGGGGAGCCTTGTTTCAAGGTCCTCAGAGTTCGAGCCTACTCGAACCCTGTAAAGGATGTTTTTTGAGGGGATGGACACCCACCCAGGTGGGATGGGACATGTGGGGGGCTGTGGTTAGTTTTCAGAGAGATGGAAGCGTCGGCATAAGTTCTGCCTTCAGTGAGACTGAAGACTCTTGTTTCTAGAATGTCACCTCAGCCCCTCCACTGCTTCAGGGGTACCAGACTTCTGAGGGTCATCTGAATGGAAGGTCTCAAATTGTGGGTCATTGGGGGAACTGTCTTTTGGTCTTCTTGGTAGCCAGGAGCCAAGAACCTTCTTGGCCAATGTTGCTGGGGCCTAGAGAAGACTACATCGGGGTGGGGGTGGCGAGGAAGGGATATTCCAAATCTCCCCTTTGCATCTAGCGTGCCTCTCAGTGGAGCTCTTGTGGAATGGGGATGAGGAGAACAGAGAGCACATTCCTCAGATGAGAGCATTCATTTGTTTTGATCTCTAGGTCAGTCTCCTGAGGCGAAGCCCCAGACACCATCTCAAACCAAAGTGGAGAACAGCAGTACAGTGAAGACCTCAGAGGAAAATGGGAATCTGGGCAAGGTCAGGGCAGAAGCCAAGGAGGCGGATGGCCTCAGAGGTGGGTATGCTGGTTGGCAGCACTAACATTCCTTTGTCTCTGCAGCTCCCTGCCAAGACCCGA
>NW_027527457.1:147405-147622 GCF_008692635.1 Crocuta crocuta | reverse complement strand
CTCCTGCAAGGTGGAGATGAAGTCCAAAGGGAGTCAAACAGGTGAGCTAGGGTCCTAGACATTCCGGGCTATGTTCCGTAGTGCTAGGCTTCCAGCCCAGTGCTCAGGAGCTGGATGGGGGGTTTGTGAGATGGCTGAAGTATCGTGCACATGGTTGTCCTGAAATCCTAGAGTTGTCTCTCAACCTCTGGTTTGAGGGCAGTTTGTGTCACTGAGC
>NW_027527457.1:144849-146937 GCF_008692635.1 Crocuta crocuta | reverse complement strand
GCTCTGAGAGGACCCCTTTCTTGTCAACAGAAGAGTGGAAGCCACAGGTGATCGTGCTGCCCATCCCAGTGCCCATCTTTGTGCCAGTGCCTATGCATCTGTACTGCCAGAAAGTCCCGGTGCCTTTCTCCATGCCCATCCCGGTAAGTTTCCTTGCCCTTTCTGGTGCAGTCTCCTTTTACCCTTTCAGGTTGAGACCCACACTCCCTGCTGCCCCGCCCCCCTTACTCTCACCAGCTGTCCCTCTCGTCTGTCGGGGTGGTTGTTGGTGTTCAGTTGGAATTTGTGCCTCCAGGTGCCTGTGCCCATGTTCCTGCCCACCACCTTGGAGAGCACAGACAAGATTGTGGAGACCATTGAGGAGCTGAAGGTGAAGATCCCTTCCAACCCCTTGGAGGCCGACATCCTGGCTATGGCAGAAATGATCGCAGAGGCTGAGGAGTTAGACAAGGCTTCATCCGACCTTTGTGGTATGCCAGGGCAGTGATGATGAGGGAGACAGGGTGCTATCGGCCTGTGTCAGCCTAAGGGGGCGGAGTGTGGTGATATTGGTGCCTTAGCAGGACTGGGGAGTAGTTGGGATCAGGCCCTGAAGGCCCGTGAGGCCGCTAGGTAGGGGCTGCAGTGACCAAGCCAACTTCCCTGCCTCCTAGATCTTGTGAGCAACCAGAGCGCAGAGGGGCTCCTGGAAGACTGTGACCTATTTGGGCCAGCTCGAGATGATGTCCTGGCCATGGCCGTCAAGATGGCCAATGTCTTGGATGAGCCTGGGCAAGACTTGGAGGCAGACTTCCCCAAAAGTGAGTAGGACTCAAAGTGTGTCCACTGGGTGCGGTAGCATTTGTGCCAGGGGGCATGGAGTGTCCCTTGTGAACTCAGCATGACCCCAAACAATGCTCCTTGTGACCTTGTGACAGAAGGTTCTCACAAGAACTAGTGCCAGAGATACTGGGACAGGCGCACTGTTTTGCAGTTGTGTCTTGCCTTTTTTTTTTTTTTTTTGAGAAACAGAGACAGAACACAAGTGGGAGAGGGGGGGCACAGAGAATCAGACACAGAATCCAAAGGAGGTTCCAGGCCCCAAGCCGTCAGCACAGAGCCCGAAGCAGGGCTCGAACTCACAAACCACAAGATTATGACCTGAGCCAAAGTCGGACGCTTAACTGACTGAGCCACCCAGGCACCCCGTGTCTTGCTTTTTTTTTTAACCGTAACAGAAGACATAACATAAAACTTACCGTCTTAACCGCGTTTAAGTATGCAGTTTGGTAGCGTTATGAACATTCCCATCGTTGTGAGATTTTGCGTTTGTGTGCCTCTGAGCGTGTTCTTTGTACGGCTTTGCTGCTTCCTACTGAGTACAGTGAGGCCGTGTAGGAGGCTCATCTCCAGTCAGGTGGCCAAGTGGCAAGGGTAGGGGATGAGGGCCACAGTGTTGAGATCTTTAAAAATTGATTTCTTCCTCCTTTCCTCTGTAACAGATCCTTTGGACATTAACCCCAGCGTAGACTTCCTCTTTGATTGTGGCCTGGTAGGGCCCGAGGATGTGTCTGCTGAACAAGACCTTCCCCGCACCATGAGGAAGGTGAGGGCCGGGGCTGCTAAATCCACAGAAGGAGGAGGCTTAAAGAGTTTGGGGTGGGGGCGGCTCTCGTAGCCAAGCTGGCAGCCTCAGTTTGACTTTTCCTGACCTCCATTCTCTACCGCAGTGAGTGCCAAGAAGCAGCCACACTTTCCCTCCTCACAAGGTCCTCAGGGCCATTTCTTGGGCTCTGTGCTGCGGAAGCTTGCTGTGTTCTTCCATGAGGCCCCTGCTTCCCCGGTGGTCAACGCTACCCTGACTGGCTTCCACAGTGCCCCTGGCCCTTCCTCCACCACCCTTCTCCTTTGTCTNAGGGACTCCAGGAGCAGCCAGCCCAGCTGTACTGGACTCAACTATTCATACGGTGTCAACGCCTGGAAGTGCTGGGTGCAGTCAAAATATGCCAATGGAGAAACCAGCAAAGGGGATGAGCTGCGCTTTGGCCGTAAGTAAGGGGTGGGGCTGGGGAGGAAAGTACCTGGTGGGCAGGGGAGGGGCCCCCTCCC
>NW_027527457.1:143139-144726 GCF_008692635.1 Crocuta crocuta | reverse complement strand
AGATGCCTAGGGGTGATAAGGCCGTGATCACCAAAGGGTGTCCTGTGAAGACGGGGAGGAGTTGCAGAATAAGGGGAGAGGCTGTCTAGGTTTCAAGGCTGAGGGCTTTGTTTTTATTATTTATTTTTTTGCAACGGGTGGGTTTGTTCTGGAGCTGGATGCACTAAGGGATGAAGGGATTAATGATGGAGGAGCTAAATGAAATTCTCTACATGGAGTTCTCNCACTCGACCCAACGGCGAACGATACGAACCTGACAGTATCTACTATCTGTGTCTCGGCATCCAGCAGGTACCCCTTGCACGGCACCTCGCCTGTCGTCACCCTCAATATAGCAGGCAGGATCCCACTGGAAATGAGTCTGTCCTGGCGCCTGTTCCTCACCCTGCCTCCTACCCAGAGCAGGTCCCCTTGGAAATCCTCCAGACCCATTCTAGGAAGAGAAGGATGGGTAGAGCCAAGCTTGTTGGGTGCGGGGTGCTGTGTAGTTCCCCCTGCGAGAGGTCGGCCGTACATCGTCTGATGAGGGAGGCTGGGCTTGTGAAGAACCAGCTGCGACACAGCTCCCCCAAACTTCCTCCTCTTCCAGCAGGGCCCGCGGACCTCAGGGGCGCGGGGGGGTGGGTATCCCTGGGGAAAAGCACTCTGGGTCACCTAATCAAGTAGCGCTTTCCCATTGCCTCCTCATTATCGAGGTCGCCGTGCTGAGGGCCTTTGGCATCACGTCTTTCCTCCAGAACCTAGAGTCTAGCTTCCCGTGCATTTGTTTTTCTTTCTTCAGTACTTGCTGGAAAACAACCGAATGGTGAACATTTTCACGGACCTTTACTACCTGACTTTCGTTCAAGAACTCAACAAGTCTCTGAGTACCTGGCAGCCCACGCTCCTCCCCAATAGTAAGGGACAGGGACCTTGCAACCCCTCTGTCCTCTTCATGCTTTCAGTATGCTGTTCTAAGAGTCCTGGGCCATTTGGTCTGCCACTCTCCACAAAGGGTCCGAGGGTGGGAATTATGTCCCTGGGGGGCCTCAGGGTTCAGAGCTAGAGAGGCCGGAGCCCCCGTCCTTGAACATGACCTAGGTCTGGGTCTGAAAAAGGTGGCCTGGGTTTCGGTGATGAGTGAAGAAAGAAGAGAAGGCACTGTGGGACCCCTCAGGGTTTACATCTACCTGCCTGTAACTCGAGGGTGGTGGGAGAAGCTCCAAGGGCAGGTGGAAACCATTAAAATAGCCCAGTTCATTGTCTACTGCAGCAGGGTAGCCGCGTTTCCTGTGCAGTGGTCACTTGCCTGACAGGGATGGGGTGGGAAATGCTCATGAGCGGGGCATCCGGGATCCGAAGTGGCTGGCTGGGGGTGGTCGATCACTACTGACTGGCGTCTCCCCCTTGACCATTGCAGATACGGTGTTCTCCCGCGTGGAGGAAGAGCACCTGTGGGAGTGTAAGCAGCTCGGGGTCTACTCGCCCTTTGTCCTCCTCAACACCCTCATGTTCTTCAACACTAAGTTTTTTGGGCTACAGACAGCAGAGGAACACATGCAGCTCTCCTTCACCAACGTGGTACGGCAGTCCCGCAAGTGTACCACC
>NW_027527457.1:142116-143128 GCF_008692635.1 Crocuta crocuta | reverse complement strand
CTATGCCCCCGTCCGCCAGAGGAAAGGGCGAGGTACGAGGCTGCCCCCACCCGCCTTTTATCTTTCCCCCTCTGTGCTTTCCCTTCCCAGGCCCCTCCGTGACTGCTGGCCCTGCCCTCTCCTTGTCTCCCCTACCCCTTCTGTCCCCGTGTTTGCCGAGAAGGTGAAAACAGCCAGTCCTGCGGTCTGCTGGGCAGTGGCTCTTGCAGAAATGGGAGATCACTCAGCGGCTTATTTCCTGTTTTCCTCCTTTCTTTTTCTTCTTTCTCTTTCCTTTCTTTTTTAAAGAAACATTTCTTTGTGAACTTTAAGTTTGTTTATTTTTGAGAGAGACAGAGACTGTGTAAGTGGGAGGGGGGCAGAGAGAGAAAAAGAGAATCCCAAGCAGATTCCGTGCTGTCAGCGCAGAGCCTGATGTGGGGCTCGAACTCATGAACTGTGAGATCATGAGTTGAGCCGAAACCAAGAGTTGGACACTTAACCAACTGAGCTACCCACGTACCCCAATNTGGGTTGACAGCAGAGAGCTGGATGTGGGGCCTGAGATCATGACCTGAGCTGAGTTGGATACTTGACCAGCTGAGCCACCCAGGCGCCCCATGACTTTTCTCCTTTGAAGGCAGCGTACTTTCTTGGGGTGGATGGTAGACAAGTAGGAAGCTGCTGGGTGTGTTCCGCTGTGGGGGAGAGTTGACAGGGTGAATACGAGGCTTTCCCTGGTTCTGTGCTGCCGGGTGTGACAGACACAGCACCTTGGATTCCATTCTGGCCCTAGAGTCCCGTGCCATCTGAGTGCAATTCCCAGAGTCTCTTCTGTGGACCTGAGCCTCTACCTGGGTTGAGGTACTGGGCGCTGGGGCCATTGCTGTTTCCCTGTCCCGGAAGGCCAGCCCAGCCTTGCCACAGGCTCTATTTTGTCAGTATGTATGCAGAGCTTCTGAGATGGCTTCTTCAGGAAATCAGTTTTGGGGAGATTATAAAGAGACCCCCTGGCTGTGAGGACCAGGGAGGC
>NW_027527457.1:138873-142017 GCF_008692635.1 Crocuta crocuta | reverse complement strand
TTCATCTGCCATTATTCTCTGTGAGACTGTGTTTGGTGTCCTGAGGCCTTCCCCCTATGCCCTGGACTGTGCTCTTGGAGGTGGTTCCTTGAGACTGTGCTTGTACTGACTCTGGGTCATTTGCCTCGTCTGCAGACACGGGCCCTGGGAAACGGAAGAGAGAAGAAGAAGCCCCTGTCTTAGAGCAGCGTGAGAACCGCATGAATCCCCTCCGCTGCCCTGTCAAGTTCTACGAATTCTATCTCTCAAAATGGTGAGTCGGAGGCTTTGCAGGCGTGGCGTTAGCATGGGGACCCAGAGGGTCTGCTTTGTCCTGGTAATTGATCTCTGATCTCCTGCCCCTTCCCCCACCCGCCTCCCCACCACCATAGCCCCGAAAGCCTGCGGACTCGCAACGATGTCTTCTACCTACAACCCGAGCGGTCCTGCATCGCCGAGTCACCTCTCTGGTATTCTGTGATCCCCATGGACCGCAGTATGTTGGAGAGTATGCTCAATCGCATTCTGGCCGTGCGGGAGATTTACGAGGAGCTGGGTCGTCCTGGGGAGGAAGACCTGGACTGAGCCTGTGTGCTGTCCATGTCCATCTTTCACACCAACATCTGGCTCGGGGCCATGTCCCACAGGGTGACGGGCCCAGGAACCAATGCTACTCATCTTGAAGGGCCCTGCCTGCCCTTCTCTACTCATCCATTCCCTGCCTTCCCTAGGAACCCCTGGCTCTTACCTTCTTCTGCACCACTTGACAACCACAGGGCCCCAGTCCTCTGCACCCAGGGGCTGGTCTCCCAGAGATGGGCAAAACCCAGCTCGGCCATTTTCTTTATGCTTCAGAGTGAACCCCTTCTCCTGGGGGCCCAACTCTGGATGGAGTGTTGAGAGCTCTGATGATCCTGTTGGCTTTGGGTTTCCCAACCCGTCCCATGTAGGTAGAGCTCCCTGTTCCTAGGTTTGGCCAAGGGAAGAACCCAGCTGCCTTCTCTGCCCTGTGCCCACCCCTCCTCTGCTCTTCCCCAGGACCACGCTGGAGGGTCTCATTTGAAAGACGGGAAAGAAAGTATGGCAGTAATGAGGGGAACATTTACCTAAACCACAGAGCTTACACGCTCTTCCCCTCCAGTGAGATAACTAGTTGTTGGAACCCCTGAGCCACTTCACTCCCCCTCCCCACCCCTGCAAGCACCAGCCCTTGGTGCCTCCATTTTGAAAACTTCCAAATGCTTTCTTTCCCTCAAAGGCAGAAGATGACTCTAAGTGTGGGGAGCCGACCCCTGTCCCCTTGGTTTATGTGTTTGTCGCTCTCTGCCGTCTTAGGTTGGCATGAGCCATGGTGTCAACATGCTTAGCCCCCTTCTGTAACTGCCTCCCTTTAGTTCAATGGACAGAGTTTCCCAAGGCAAAAACTACCTTCTGACTTGGATTGGGGCTGGGTTTCCCCACTCGTGTTGTCCCCCCCTTCATAAGAGCCAGGCCAAGCCTGTGGGGGCCCTGGGTCATGCAGGATGGGATGTGTGGTTAAGGATAGGTGAGGAGCCGTGGGCATGGGTCCTGCGCCCACTGCCTGCATCTCTTTTCCCCATCTTGCCTTTGTAGTTCCAGAAAACTATTAGTGTCCAGCAAAGGGGGTACCCAGTTCTTTCCCTGTTGGCTTTGCTGTTCCCCAGCCTCCTTTTTTGTGTTTTTATAACTGTCACCAGTTTAGCCACTGTTTAAATTGTATATATTGTTCTGAGGCGCCTGGCCTGTCCCTTCAGTGAGCCATGCCCACCCTTGTGTTGTAGTGAGAAGCTGTTGTCACAACTAACCTTCTGTCTCTGGAATTGTTTGTTTCAAATAAAGAGTTAAAGTTGTCTTTTGCCTTCTCTGGGGGAGGGAGAGTGGTGTCGGGAGGGGTGGAGGGCCCTAGTGGACCAGTGCCCGACCACTTCAAACTCTCAAGGGGGTAAAGAAGTGAGGTGTTCCACCTCAGTTTAAGAATTTTAAAAAGTATGTATTTATTTTTGAGAGAACGAGAGAGAGACAGTGTGAGCGGGGGAAGGGCAGAGACCGAGGGAGACACAGAATCCGAAGCGGGCTCCAGGCTCTGAGCTGTCAGCACAGAGCCCGACGCGGGGCTCAAACCCACAAACCGTGAGATCATGACCTGAGCCGAAGTCGGACACTTAATTGACCGAGCCACCCAGGCGTCCCTCTTTCATTCTTTTAAAAGTGTATTTATTTATTCTGAGACAGAGACAGCACAAGTGGGGGAGAGGCAGAGAGAGAGGAGAGTGAGAATCCCAAGCAGGTGCAGAGCCCGATGTGGGGCTCAAAGTCATGAACCATGAGATCACGACCTGAGCCAAAACCAAGAGTCGGGATGCCCAACCAACGGAGCCACCCAGGCGTCCCACGGTCCTTCTTAATAGTAACAAGTTTCCAAATACTTAGAAGGGGAAAAATCAATTCCACAGCTATCTGTTGAGGACCTACTATGTGAAGAACTTAAGGTTCCATGCTTCAGAGAAGACAAAGGTTCGTGAGACCAGGGTCATGTCCCCATCAGGCTCCCAGGCTGCAGAGGAGACAGACCACGGCACAGTTAGTTGTGAGACAGGCAGAATGAAATAATCCGGTGCTGTGGGAGAGCAGGGATAAAGAACTCATTTCAAGTGTATGGGGAGGTGTGTGCAACTGAGCTCACTGGGGCCAATGGCATATAACCAGGGCCTCAGAGTAAGTGGGAGGGGTTGGGGGACAAATACAACCAAAGCCATAGGGAAGCCAAGTGGGAGGCTGAGGTCTTCCAGCCAGGCAATCTGCAGCTTTAGGGTAGAGATCCTCACAACAGTATACAGGACGTGGGGGAAGGTAAGAAGTGTGGTGGATAGATTCCGTGGGCCTCGATGGGGGCTGTGGGGATAAAGAAGGAAAAGGGAGGATGGATTCGATATTTCCAAGGTCCAGTCTGCACGATCTGGAGGAGAGGGAAGCACTGAGCCGGAATCCCAGGTTTCCAGCCTTGATAACTGCGAAGGAGAGTGAGATGCCTTTCACCAAGTTGGGAAACAAGGACAGGGTTGTTCTGTTCTGTGTTATTTTTGTCGATGTTTTTTTGTTTTTGTTTTTGTTTTTTTTTTTTTTGCCAGGAATTTTTTTCTGGTA
>NW_027527457.1:138400-138625 GCF_008692635.1 Crocuta crocuta | reverse complement strand
CAAGTGGTGGGCTGTGCGACGTAACAAAAAGAACACCCAAACTTAAGTTTCTAATCCTAGCTCTGCCACTAAAAGTTGGGCAAGCCTACCTTTTTGAGCCTCACCTTAAAAATGCGTTCATGAGGTGCCTGGGTGGCTCAGTTGGTTAACTGTCCGACTTTGGCTCAGGTCATGATCTCATGGCTCGTGGGTTCAAGCCCTGCATCAGAATTTCTCTTGGCATCT
>NW_027527457.1:136989-138250 GCF_008692635.1 Crocuta crocuta | reverse complement strand
AAAATAAATAACATTAAAAAATGCATTCATATTGTGCCCTGACTTTCTCACAGAACTGTTGCAAAGGCCAGATGAGAAAATGGATATGAAAAAGCAGTATTGATGCTAGATCTTACAGGGAATGTGGGTCTAAGGCTTGGAAAAGAGACGAGGTGTTTANAATGGGGAAGGGGCAGAGAGGGAGGGAGACACAGAATCTGAATTGGGCTCCAGGCTCTGAGCTGTCAGCACAGACCCTGTCATGGGGCTCAAACTCATAAATGGTGAGATCGTGACCTGAGCCGAAGTCGGACGCTCAACTGACCGAGCCACCCAGGTGCCCCATTGTGTTTATTCTTTTTTCAGCTTTATTGAGGTACACTTGACATATAATGTAGTGTAGGTTTAAGGTGTAGACCTGTGCCAATTTGATACGCTTCTAGATTGCAAAATGATTACCACCGTCATGGTAGCTGACACCTCCATCCCATGGCAAATTACCATCTCTTTTTTTGGGGAGTGAGAACGTTTAAGATCTACTCTCTCAGCAACTTTCAAGTATATGATATAATATCGTTGGCCATATGATATAAAAGTGTTTTAACCATATTGTTCACCATAGTTACCATGCTGTACATTAGATCTCCAGAACTTGGGGCGCCTGGGTGGCTCAGTCAGTTGGGCCTCCGACTTCGGCTCAGGTCATGATCTCATGGTTGGTGAGTTCAAGCCCCACAGTTGGGCTCTCTGCTATCAGCACAGAACCCGCTTTGGATCCTCTGTCCCGCTCTCTCTACCCCTCCCCTGCTCACTTTCTCTCTCTCTCTCTCAAAAATAAACATTAAAGGGGCGCCTGGGTGGCTCCGTCTGTTGAGTGTCCAACTTCAGCTCAGGTAATGATCTCACAGCTCATGAGTTCAAGCCCCACATTGGGCTCTGTGCTGACAGCTCAGAGTCTGGAGCCTGCTTCAGATTCTGTGTCTCCCTCTCTCTCTGCCCCTCTCCTTCTCAAAGTCTGCCTCTCTCTCTCTCTCTCTCTCTCTCAAAAATAAATAAACATTAAAAANCCAGTGTCTCATTTCCCCCACCCCAAGCCCCTGGAAACCACCATTTTACTCTCTGTTCCTGGGAGTTCAGCTTTTTTAGATTCCATATATAAGTGAGATCATACAGTATTTGTCATCCTCTCTGACTTATTTTACTTAGCATAATGCACGAGATGTCAATTTGGGAGTCATCTGCAAAGAACTAGCTAGCTGAAGCTCTGGGATTGGACAGGGTC
>NW_027527457.1:135014-136935 GCF_008692635.1 Crocuta crocuta | reverse complement strand
TAAAGGAGAAACTGAATAGGAAGATGACAAAAAAAGAAGGGAACTTGGGGAGTATCTCCTGTTAACCTGGGAAAGGAACAGAGAGGGAAGGACCAGAGAAACAGGAGGAGCCCAAATCTGCCAGATGCCAGCTGATGAAAAGCTGTCCTCATCCCCAGGCCGAAATGAGGTCCATTACATTTCCCTTCTTGTCCCATCCTCAACACGGCCTAAAACCTTCTGGCTCTCTTACTTCCTTCCCTTACTGGAGCAGAGAAGAGTCTGATGTCAGTAGTTCAACTAGATGTCTATCCTATGCCTAGCCTTGTGCTGGTCATTAGGGATACAGAACTGAGTAGAAACTTGGGGTCTGCCCTTGAGAGTCCCTAGTCTAATAGGGAAGACCGAGGCTGGGCCTAGAGTGAAGCAGTCAAGTGCAGAATATAAGAAGGTGGGGCACGCCTGGGTGGCTCAGTTGGTTAAGTGTCCGACTTTGGCTCAGGTCATGATCTTGTGGTTCGTGGGTTCGAGCCCACGCCGGNCAGGGTGGAATATAATCATTACTCATTCTTTCCCAGGAAATCAAGAGAGCCCGCGGAGGTGACCTGGGAGTTCAGTTCCCATGAAGAGTAAGCATAGTTTATTAGGCAGGGTAGAGGTGCAGGGATCAGTATGCATCAAGGGCACGGAGGTATAAGAGAACACACAGTGTCTTTAGGGAGGGGTGGTTGGACTGCAGAAGAGGTAGAGAGGGCACAGTAAAAAGGGTGAGTAATGGTGGGATGTGTTCCCAGGAAAATGGGGATCAGGGTGTGAAAGGTATTGAATGCCATGCCATGCCATGCCCTGCTAGGGTGGCCAGCCATCTTACTTTGCCCAGATCTTCCCCAGTTTTTTTTTTTTTTCTGATTTTTTAAAATATATTTTTTAATGTTTGTTTCTTTTTGAGAGACNAATTTTTAAAAAGTAATCTCCAAGCCCAAAGTGGCCTCAAACTCATGACCCTGAGATCAAGAGTCATATGCTGTACTGACTGAGCTAGCTAGGGGCCCCAGGACATTCCCAGTCTTGGCAATGAAAAGTCAGCATCCTGGGAAATCCTCCAGTCCTGGCAAATCAGACCAGTCATATTTTATCCTCAGAGTCGTGGAAAGCCATTAAAAGATTTTCACAAAGAATCGGCAAGATTCATGCTTTTAAGGAGACTCCAGCATCTCTGGATGACGTGGAGAACCGGGTGCTGAGGAAACCTGGAAGGCCAGTTACAGGGAGGCAGTGGTATGAAGTCGTTATGTGCTTTACCTTTGGCACCTGGCAGATGTGAGTTCCAGTTCCCTGGCTCAGCCCCTTCTTTGCTAGCTGTGGGGCCTGTGCAAGTTATTTAACCTATGTAGGCCTCAGTTTCCTCATCTGTAAAATGGGGACAATAATGGTATTTAGGGGCACCTGGGTGGCTCAGCCTTTTGAGCGTCTGACTCTTGATTTCAACTCAGATCATGATCCCAGGGTCGTGGGATGGAGCCCTGCATTGGGAGCCCTCCACTGAGCGTGGAGCCTGCTTAAGATTCTCTCTCTAGGCAGGGTGCCTGGGTGACTCATTCAGTTAAGTGCCCGACTTCCTCTCGGGTCATGATCTCATGGTTTGTGAGTTTGAACCCTGAATCAGGCTGTCTGTGCTCCACAGGGAGCCCACTTCAGATTCTCTGTCCCCTTCCCTCTGCCCCGCCCTCTCTCTCTCAAACAAAAAATAATAATAATGGTATTTGCCTCCACAAGTGATGATTAAAGAAGATACTGTTTAGCACAGTGCCCAGCACACAGCAAGCACTTAATAAATATTAGCTTTTATTGTCCAAATGATCACTTAGCAGGTATTTGCAAGGCCTGCAGGAAGGCAGGAGCACAATGGGAGTGGCTGGGAGGAGAGGGGCTTGGGAACGAT
>NW_027527457.1:134664-135007 GCF_008692635.1 Crocuta crocuta | reverse complement strand
TTGTTGGCTATCTGTTTATATTTTAGCATGAATGATTTTTAGTTGACATGAGTTCTCTAGGGAATCCGCATTTTCAGACTAACTTTGGAATGAAAGACTTTGTCTCTTGAGGGGAGGCCGGAGCGGAAACAGAAAGCGGCAACGGGACACCACTGAAAAACAAAGTGTGTCTTTGAAATCCCTGTTAAGGCAGAGAAACAGTGGGAGTTTAAAAGTGTATCTTGATTCAGGGGTTGGGTGGGTAGGGTTTGTTTTTTTTGTTTGTTTGTTTTGTTTTAAATTTATTTTATTTTACTTATTTTATAGTATTTATTTATTTATTTATTTATTTATTTATTTATTT
>NW_027527457.1:133907-134646 GCF_008692635.1 Crocuta crocuta | reverse complement strand
CGAGCACAAGCAGAGGAGGGGCAGAGAGAGGGCAGACAGAGGATCTGAAGTGGGCTCTGCGCTGACAGGCTGTCAGCACAGAGCCCGATGCGGGGCTCAAACTCACAAACCGCGAGATGACCTGAGCCGAAGTCAGACGCTCAACCTACTGAGCCACCCAGGCGCCCCTTAAATTTATTTTAGAGGCGGAGAGAAAGCACAAGCAGGGGAGAGGGGCAGAGGGAGACGGAGAGAATCTTAAGCAGCCCTGATGTGGGGCTCAATCTCATAACCCTGCAATCGTGACCTGAGCTGAAATCAAGAATCGAATGCTCACCTAACTGAGCCACCCAGGTGCCCTTTGTTTTTTTGTTTTTTAAAGTAATTCCCTATGCCCGATGTGGGCTTTAAACTCACGGCCCTGAGATCAAGAGTCACATGCTTTACTGACTGAGACCGCCAGGCGCTCCTTTAAAATTTATTTTATTTTATTTTTCGGGGGAGTGGTTGTGAATAACTGTTTCTCCCCATCTTCCCTGCACTCTTCAAATTACCTTGCTTCCTGAAGAGAGACTTTCTGAATCCTGTTCCAAGCAGAGATCCCTAGAGAAGCCCTCTCCCTCCAGACTACTCTTCCCTGTCTAAGCACAGGACGGCCTCCTCCTCAACTTTTACTATTTCTCTCTCAACCTTAGGGATTCCCAAACTCACATTTTGTTTTCCAGAGTCCCTCCCCCCCACCCCTGTTTTCTGAAACTCT
>NW_027527457.1:128990-133810 GCF_008692635.1 Crocuta crocuta | reverse complement strand
AGTCCCCTCCCACCCATCCTCCCACATATATGTAAATATGGTCATGTATACTATGACATATGTATGTAAACATACAGACTTGCTTACTTACAAACACTCACATGGCAATTGACAGTCAAGAAAGCATGTTATTGTTTTCTCTGAGTAGTGGAGTTACTGGATCATAGGGTAGTTCTATTTTTATTTGTTTTAGGAACAGCCATCGTGTTTTCCACAGTGGCTGCACCAAGATGTATCCCCACCAATAGTGCAAGAGAGTTCGTTTTTCTCCATATCCTCACCCAAGACACATTATTTCTTGTGTTTTTTATTTTAGCCACTCTGACAGGTGTGAGGTGATATCTCATTGTGGTTTTGATTTGTATTTCCCTGATGATGAGTGATGTTGAGCATCTTTTCACGTGTCTGTTGACCATCTGGAGGTCTTCTAAAAATTCTTTTATGTTTATTTATTTTTGAGAGAGAGAGAGACAGAAAGACAGAACACAAGTGGGGAAGGGGCAGACAGAGAGGGGGGTCACAGTATCTGAAGCAGGCTCCAGATTCGGAGCCATCAGCACAGAGCCCATCGTGGGGCTTGAACTCACAAACTGTGAGATCATGACCTGAGCCAAAGTCAGACATTTAACCGACTGAGCCACCCAGGCATCCCTGGATATCTTCTTTGGAAAAATGTCTATTCAGGTCCTCTGCCCATTTTTACTCAGATCATTCGGGGGTTTCCTGGTGTTGAGTTTTATAAGTTCTTTGTATATTTTGGATATTAACCCCTTACTGGATGTATCATTTTAAAAAAATATGCAGTCCTTTGTTTATTGCAGCATTATTTGTAATAGTCAAGATAGGGAAGCAGCCCAAATGTCCATCCATAGATGAATGGATAAAGAAGATGTGTTTATCTCTCTCTCTCTCTCTCTCTCTCTCTCACACACACACACACACACACACACAGGAATATTATTCAGCCATAAAAAAAGAATGGGATCTTGCCAGTTGCAACAGCATGGGCAGGTATAATGCTAAGCAAAATAAGTCAGTCAGAGAAAGACAAATACCATATGATTTCACTCATATGAGGAATTTAAGGAACAAAACAGATGAAAAAAAAAGAGACAGAAAAACAGACTCTTACATACAGAGCACAAGCTGGTGGGTACAAGAGGGGAAGTGAAGGGGAGGGGAGAAACAGATAAAGGGGATTAAGAATACATTTATCTTGATGAGAACTGAGAAATGTATAGAATTATGGAATCACTATATTGTANACACACACACACACACACACAACCCCAGGAAAAAATAATAAAGTTGAATGTAAAAGTCAAAAAAAAAAAAAAGAAAAGAAAGCATTTTCCTTTGGTGAGACAGAATTTAGCTCAATATCTGAGGGAGTCTGTGAATACAGTTGACCCTTGAACAACATGGGTTTGAACTGCACATACAGGTCCACTTCTATGTGGATTTTTCCCCAATAAACACAGCACAGTACTGTAATGTATTTTCTCTTCCTTATGTTTTTGTTAATAACATTCTCTTTTCTGGGGCGCCTGGGTGGCTCAGTTGGTTGAGCATCCGACTTCGGCTCAGGTCATGATCTCACAGCTTGTGAGTTCCAGCCCTGCAACGGGCTCTGTGCTGACCGCTCAAAGCCTGGAGCCTGCTTTGGATTCTGTGTCTCCCTCTCTCTCTGCCCCTTCCCCACTCACGCTCTGTCTCTCTTTGACTCTCAAAAATAAATAAACATTAAAAAATAACATTCTATTTTCTTTTTAAAAAAATTTTTTAACGTATATTTATTTTTGAGATAGAGACAGAGTGCGAGCAAGGCTCCTGGTATCTAACTTTTTAGGAAGTCAGAAGTTATACATGGATTTCAGGGAGTCAGTGCCCCCACTCCCACACTGTCCGAGAGTCAACAGTAGTTGAAGGTAGTGACAGGAAATAATGATAGCACATACTTACATAGAGCTTACTATCAACGAGGCACTGTTTTAAGTGCTTTATATATAATTATTACATTTAATCCTCACTATGGCCCTGTGATACAGGTGCTATAATTATCACTGTTTTACCGATGGGGAAACTGAGATACAGATGGGCCAAGTAACTTGGCTAAAGTCACACAGGTAAGGAAGTGGAGCACGCTCTTAATCGCTATGCTATACTGACTTTCCAGAGGGGTTTCAGTTGAAATGGGAATCATTCTGGGGCGCCTGGCTGGCTCAGTCAGAGGAACATACAACTCTTGATCTTGGGGTCATGAGTTCAAGCCCCACATTGGGTGTAGAGATTACTTAANTTCAGATCACTCTGCTCTTTTTTTTTTTAATTACACTTTAAAAAAAAATTCTTTTAAATGTTTATTTTTGAGAGAGAGACAGGGTGCAAATGGGGGCAGGGGCAGAGAGAGGAGATACAGAATCCGAAACAGACTCCAGGCTCTATACTGTCAGCATAGAGCCCAATGTGGGACTCAAAGTCACGAACCATGAGATCATGACCTGAGCCAAAGTCAGATGCTTAACCGACTGAGCCACCAGGNTTTTTTTTAAGTTTATTTATTTATTTTGAGAGAGAGAGACAGAGAGTGTGAGTGGAGGAGGGGCAGAAAGAGAGGGAAAGAGAGAGAATCCCAAGCCAGCTCTGCGATGTCAGCACAGAGCCCAGCCTGGGGCTCTATCTCACAAACTTTGAGATCATGACCTGAGTCAGAATCAAGAGTCCGATGCTTAACTGACCGAGCCACTCAGGCACCCTCGGATCATTCTGCTCTTTCTTCCATAATTCATCATCACCCATAAGGCATCTATTTGTGCCAAGATCTGCCCTGACGTGGATCTCCTCAAGACCTTCACAGTCTGTCTACAGGAGTACCAAATTGCCTGGAAGTCTAGTAGGGGCTAACTTTTAGGCTCTTACATGTGATAGTTCAGAGCCTACGGCCTTGTGTACACTTTTATGTAAGGCATATGAGTCCACTCACGGACTGGCCCCAACCTACTTTGCCACTTCCACTTCCTGCTATGACCTATAACCCCATCCCACGCACTTTCTGTCCTAGTCACACTGAACACACCCTATGCTTTCAAGACTCTGAACCTTTGCCCACACCCATATCCACTTCCCCACTGCCGTTAATTCAACAGGCTAAGCACCTACTATGTGTTAAGGTTATGCAAGCAATTTCCACACAGTTTGATAAGCACTACAGTGTACTGCAGGAGTTCAGAATGAGGGGAAGACATTCTCTCAGAGGAGCTTGGCACAGATGGGGAGGGGAAAAGAGAGTTGAAGCGTTCACACAGGAAATGACATTTGAGCTGAGTCTTGGTGATTATGAGTCTTCCAGTCAAGGAAAGGGAAGGAAACCTCCAAATTCTCTTTGGCTCCTCCATCTCCCCTCACTCAGACATTAAGTCTTATGATAGATTCTGTATCCAAAGTGTCTCACATGTGTCTCCTCTTATTCCTTCTGCCACCATCCTGGTCCTACAGGCACCACTTGGGCTGTTGCAACAGCCGTTCTGCCTCTCATCTTTCCCATCCCCAGTCCACTCTCCATGTGGCTGCGAGAATCAGCTTGAAAACCACAAATCTGAAGGTGGCGCTCACCTACTCAAAACCCTTAGTGGGGGGCGCCTGGGTGGCTCAGTTGGCTAAGCGTCTGACTCAGGTCACGATCTCGTGGTTTGTGGGTTTGAGCCCCTCATCAGTCTCTGCATTGACAGTGCGGAGCCTGCTTGGGATTCCCCCCCGCCCCTCCCCCCTCAAAATAAATACATTTTTTTTTTAATAAAGGAAGACCTTTAAAAAAATTCCTTAGTGGTTTCCACCACTGGTGGGACAGTCTTAACCTCTTATAGTGACACACAAGGCCCATCATAAGCTGGTCATTGCGTCTCTCTCCCATCTCCCCTCCAGCCAATTCTCATTCCTCCAACCCTCCACAGTAGACTATTTGTCTGACTTGAGACAACATCACACGTTCTCAGATACCCTTCCAGTATTGGTTTTGTTTTGTTTTTTTTTCGTTTTTGTTTTTTACTGTTTATTTGTTTTTGAGAGAGAGAGAGAGAGAGAGAGCTGGGGAGGGGCAGAGAGAGATAGGGAGACACAGAATCCGAAGCAGGCTCCTCTGAGCTATCCGTACAGAGCCCGATGCGGCACTCAAACTCATGAACCGTGAGATCATGACCTGAGACCAAGTCAGATGCTTAACTGACTGAGTCACCCAGGCATCCCCCCTATTTCAGTGTTTTTTGCCCACCTTATTCCCTGTCCCTAGAATGACACAATCCTTTCCCCACCTGACAGGTTCAGCCTGGCCTAATCCAGGAATCAAATGGAGCCCAGCCTGGTGGGCCTTTATGACCCGTTCTGTACCATACGTCATGTCTGCATTTACATATTGTGGAATCAGTAAATGGAACAAGCATTCCCCTGTAGCTACCACTGTGTGCACCCAGGCTATCTGATTGGGCTTCTGAATCAGTTCATGGTTGCCATGCCAATTCTCTGTGGATACTGCAGGCTGCTTTGAAATCCCAACCCAGCTGGCTGGGACCTTGACTATTCTCCTAGCACAGCCAGCCACTCCCCTCATGCAAGAGCTGACTCTCGTCCTTGCCCCCAGCTCCTAGTACCTCCGCACTCGGATGCCTCCAGAAGACCATAAATGTCCTTAAAAGCACCAGCACCGTGAGAAAGGGTGTGTAAGAAGATCCTGTAACTTGGCCTTTTCTGTTCCCAGATTAGATCTCTTGACTTTGCAACATCCCTTGGACTTTGCTGTTTGGACTGCTGTCCACCCAGTGGGGGAG
>NW_027527457.1:126312-128968 GCF_008692635.1 Crocuta crocuta | reverse complement strand
CCTGGTCCAGCTGCCCCAGCCTCATCCCCTTCTGGCTCACTGCAAGTTCAAGCATGCCTTAAGGCTGTGGTCTCTGTGCTTCTGATATTATGTTCCCTCCCTTTACAGCTTGTAACCAGCTTCTGAACACATCTTGAGTCTCACCACAGCTCTGTGAAAGAAGAGATAGAGAAGATACTAGCAACCTTATATTGCAGATGAGGAAACTGAGACTCAGAGAGGGTAGGTCTCATGTTCAAGGGGATAGAACTAATAAATGGTAAACCAGGTCTCTCTCTGTTTTTAAAAATTTTAATGTTTATTTTTAAAAATTTTTTAAATGTTTATTTATTTTGAGAGAGAGAGAGAGAGAGAGCGATAATGAGCAGGGGAGGGGCAGAGAGAGAGGGAGACATAGAATCCAAAGCAGGCTCCAGGCTCTGAGCCGAAAGCACAGAGCCCAATGCGGGGCTCGAACTCAAAGACCGTGAGATCATGACCTGAACCAAAGTCGGATGTTTAACCGACTGAGACACCCAGGCGCCCCTTTTAATGTTTTTTGAGAGAGAGACAGAGACAGAGTCAGAGCATAAGTGAGAGGGCAGAGACTGAGGGAGACACAGAATCCGAAGCAGGTTCCAGGCTCTGAGCTGTCAGTACAGAGCCTGATGTGGGGCTTCAGGCCACAAACCAAGAGATCGTGACCTGAGCTGAAGTTGGACACTTAACTGACTGAGCCACCCAGGCGCCCCCAAACCAGGCCTCTTCATTGCAAAGCCCTCTTCATGACTGTGGTCACTTAGTACTTTGTGTGGTAGGTGCTATGCCCACTTGCCTCCTGTTTCTCCCTTACAGTCTGGGGACGAGCCTCAAATAAAAAAGTCAGTCCTGGGTCAACCCGACTGATCCTCCTCCCTCCATGCAACACTGTGTATTCCAGCTCCCCTCCGGGTCCCCTGGCCCGCTCCCATCTGGTTCACAGGACACAAGGCTAAGTGTCCTCCCTTTGGCTATAGAGCCTGCTCTGTAGCTTTGTTGTCCCACCACTGCCCCCTGGAGAGGAAAGCCTCCATCTGGAGTTGGAGCTCTTTCCAAGGGAGAGTCATAGAATCTTCTGAAGAGAAACTAGATATCTGAGGTGATGATGGATGTAGCGTTTCTCAATGTGGGTACCGCAGGAGGTTCCTCTGTGGAACCAGGAGGAAATTTTTACAAAGGAAATCTTNCAGGGGGTGGGGGGAGGCGCAGAGAGCAAGGAAGAGAGAAGCCCAGGCAGGCTCTGCACCATCAACATGGAGCCAGATGCGGGGCTTGAGCCCACAAACCTCGAGATCATGACCTGAGCCTAAGCCAAGAGTCGGACACTTAACTAACTGAGCCACCCAGGGGTTCCATGGAGATCTTTTTCTTGATGGCCTTTCGGACGGAGAGGAAATGCTCTGTGTTTGTCGTGCTCTGTTTCAGGGGGACAGAGGGTGGATTTTGATAAGTAAAGGAATCTCTCCCACCTTGGGGCACCTGGGGGTGGGGGCCTCTCTTCTCACAGGATATGATGTCAGTTTCTAAAAAGAAAGGAAATTTCTTGCAGGAAACTAATCTGTCTCGTTTAAGAAAGGGGGAAGCTGTCTCTCAGGGGTTGCCAAATGAGGCGGAGAGGAATACTTACTCTCTCCTTTCCTTTCTAAAGGAGAAATCTCCTTGAATGAAGAATCCTTCCATGCTTTCTCTCTGAAGGGGAAAGACTGTTTCTAGAGGAGAAGAATTCTGACAAGATTATGCCTGGTTTTCTCTTCCTTCCTTTCTTTTTCTCTTATTTACTTAACAATTTTTAAATGTTTATTTATTTTGAGAGAGACAGGCAGACAGAGTGCAGGCAGAGCGAGGGAGACACGGAATCTGAAGCAGGCTCTGGGCTCTGAGCTGTCAGCACAAAGCCCAATGTGGGGCTCGAACTCATGGACTGCAAGATCGTGACCTGAGCTGAAGTTCATGTGCTTAACCGACTGAGCCACCCAGGCGCCCCCTCTTCCTTTCTGATGCACTTGTCACACAGAGTCGGTATACTCCAACAGGGAGGGGCAAATCATTTTTTTTTTTTCTGTTAAGAGGTAGGGGCACTGAGGTGAGAAGCTTGCTGTGGGGGCGACTTTGACTCTGAAGGATCAGTGGTGAGGGCCGTGACTCTGACATGGGGAAACCCCTGTGAGCCTGGGGAAGCCTTTTAGGAATCCCAGAAACCCAGAGTGCTATAGGGAGCTTAGAGATGTGTTAGGCCAGCCCTTTGTTTGCTCACAAGGAAACTGACACTTGGGGAAGGGAATGGCTTACTCCTACGTGACAGAACTAAGACTCGAACCCAGCTATGTCAAGTTGGGGCTTTTCCCCTCACAGCTGACACAGGGTAGGGAGGCTACCTGATGCTTGGGAGAGTGAGGAAACCCGGGTAGGAAATGTCTGACCTGTGTTGGAGACATCTCTGGGGTGGGAGGCAGTGATGCAGTGATTCCTGACGGAGGGAAACTGAGGAAGAAGATGGAATTAGGGGCTACATCCAAAGGAGAGGGGTCAAAGTCACTGTGCAGTCCACCGGGTGGCTTGTGGGACATCAGTTTGCAGTGAGCGCTGAGGTTCATGAGAAGACTGGGGTGGGGGGGTGGATATTTCTCCCAGGAGTTGG
>NW_027527457.1:125299-126271 GCF_008692635.1 Crocuta crocuta | reverse complement strand
GAGTTGGGGGGAGGGGAATGTGCGCTCCCCTCTCTGACTGGCAAATTTTCTCTATCATTTCCTGTCTCTCCAGATGGAGTTGTCATTTTAATGTTTTTCCAATCAGAGGAAGGGGCCCAAGGAAGCTTCTTGAGGTAATGTAAATGTTGTATAATATATTGTGGTCACGTTTACAAAACTGCACGCAACTATGAAAACACCATAAACTATACTTAGAATGAAGGAGAAAAAATAAAAGGAAGGGCTTAAGGGAATTTGATCCCAATAAAGCTGCTATGAAAAACAATATTACCCACCCCCCCAAAAAAACCCCAAAAGCCAAAACAACAACAACAACAACAACAACAACAACAACAAACCAGGCAAGAATGGCTCGGGGTCTGGCTCCTTCTGTTGCCGGTTGCTTCCTAGATCAGCAAAAAACCAAGGCCAGCTTATCTGGCGGGGGGAGGTCAGAGGTTGCAGGAGAAAGAACTTGACAAACACACAAGCCACCTCTTCTTCGTTTACTGTAAAATCCTGTTTAATGTGTAACATTTCAGGCAGAGCGAGGCCTTGAGAACCAGAGGCAAAGGCAGCCCTGACCAACCCCTCCCTCCTCCAACTTATCTGCCTGCATCGCCCTCCCCTAATTCCTCCACCCCAGACGCGTCCTGCTTTTCCTTACTGCCCGGCAAGTGCTGTTCCTACTACCCTCCCTTCTCCACCCACATGTCCACAGCACCCCCCTTCCATTCGGCTTGCCCACGTCCTCCCCACTGATGTGACTCCAGAAATAGGGTCTCTGACAACACGGGGTTAAGATTAGTTTCATAACTGGAGATGCAGGCAGAGCATCCTATCTCTCGTCCCCAGTGGCCCCAGGGAGAGGGGAGGGAAAAGGGGTACAGACAAGAAGAGCTGCCCACACCCCCAACAACCTTGAGCCCTGGTGTGGGTGGCCTCCGGCTCCCCGCCCAGCGGGCCCCTCAG
>NW_027527457.1:124746-125271 GCF_008692635.1 Crocuta crocuta | reverse complement strand
AGGCCTCGCACTTGACCAGCCGCACCATGGCGTAGCCCGGGTAGAGCAGATAAAAGACGTACATGAAGGCGGCCTCGAACAGCAGCCGGAAGACCACACTGATGACATAGGTCCACCACAGTGTCCCTGAGATGTGGACCTTGTGCCTCTTCACCTCCTCCAGGTGGAGGGGGTCCCCGTGACCCTCCAGTCGCAGCATTTTCTTTTCTATGTGCTGCTGGTGAGCCACGTGCATGGCTACGAGGAGAGCCGGGGTGGAGACCAGGATCAGCTGCAGAGACCACAGCCGGACGTGGGAGATGGGGAAAAAGTGGTCATAGCAGACGCTGTTGCAGCCGGGCTGAAGGGTGTTGCAGATGAAGGAGGACTTCTCGTCGCCCCACACGCTCTCTGCGGCCACCACCAGCACCATGATCCTGAAGATGAAGATGACCGAGAGCCACACCCGACCAATGGCAGTCGAATGCCGGTTCACGCCACTGAGCAAGGTGTACAAACCTGTCCAGTTCATCCTGCCTTCTTCAC
>NW_027527457.1:124302-124719 GCF_008692635.1 Crocuta crocuta | reverse complement strand
CTTTCCTGTCCCCACGTCCCTTGCCAGCCTCTCCCTCCCCCTCCTCCTCCTTCTCCTCACTTGACTTGACCTCCCTGAGCCCCATCTCCCTTCTTCGTTTTCAGCCAACGTTCTTTCCTCTCCAGCCCCTGTCTTCGCCAGGCCCATCTTGTTTTGCCATCAGTCATCCTCTTGAGCTCCCCATCCCCCAGCTCCTTAGCTCTGGGCCCGGGACAAACCCAACAAAGCCCGTTACCTTGGGGAGCGCCTATCCCTGAGGCCACCCAGACAGGTCCCCTATGGTCTCATGTCTGTGCAGGGGGAGTGGTCCCTGGGTCCGCGCCTGCGTCCCAATTCATCGCCGCCCGGTGCTGGGGAGTCATATGCTGCTTTATACCCAGTGTCTGCACAATGGGACCTTTGTGGGGCTCTGAACAA
>NW_027527457.1:122058-124297 GCF_008692635.1 Crocuta crocuta | reverse complement strand
TCCCCCGTGGCTCTACTGGAAACTGAGGGTCGGCAGGATGTTTCCTAGGTTCAGATCCCCTCCAGGATATGGGTGAGCTCTCTTAGCTCTTGAGGGGTAAATGGAGCTCCTATTTCTCAAGCCAGGGACCGTGTTAGGCTTTTTTTCTCTCCATACATCCTTTCTTTGGACCCACTAGGCAAGCCTCTAAGGGCTTTACCCCAGTCTTTCCAGATGAGGAAGCTGAAGCTCAGATGAGTTAAGTAACTTACTCAAGGTCACACAGCTAAGAAGTGTTAGAGTAGAATGAAACGCGCAGTATCTGAGGCAGAAGTTTAGGCTCTTTCCACGGTATACCCATTATGCTTTTATAGATGGTGTCGGCAAAAGCAAAAGCCAGCCATTAAGAACGACAACGGGGGCGCCGGGGTGATTCAGTCGGTTGAGCATCTGACTTCAGCTCAGGTCATGATCTTATGGGTTCGTGACTTTGATCCCCGCATGGGGTTCTGCACTGATGGTGTGGAGCCTGCTTGGGATGCTCTCTCCCCACTCGCGCTCGCTCTCTCTCTCTCTCTCTCTCAAAATAAATAAACTTTTTTTTTCCACTAAAGAATGGCGCCTGGGTGGTGGCTCAGTTGGTTCAGCGTCTGACTTGGGCTCAGGTCATGATCTCATGGTTTGTGAGTTTGAGCCCCGCGACGGGCTCTGCGCTGACAGCTCGGAGCCTGGAGCCTGCTTCAGATTCTGTGTCTCCCTCTCTCTCTGCCCCTCTGCTGCTCACACACACACACTCTCTCTCTCAAAAATAAATAAACACTTTTAAAAAGTTTTAAAAAGAATGACAATAAAAGCAAGGACTAATGCGATCTATAAGATCACAAGAAGCATGGAAACTGTTGACCTGTGAGTACTTTCCAAGTCCAGTGTCATGGAACAAACCCTGACCAGCTCTCCTGGAGCTTCAGGGAAGGGAGCCCCTGGTGGACAGGTCGGTACGAACCAGAGGGAGAAAGCAAAAGTTAACAAGCAGACAGAAGGTTAGAAGATGGAATAGGTAGGAGTCATACACCTTTGGGTTTGAATCCTGGTTCTTTGCCTAACACCACCGTGGGCTTCTTACTGAACTTCTCTGAGCCTGCTTGCTCATCTATAAATGGGGTTAATACCCGGGGTTATTGTGAGGATCGGTGAAGCAACCTTTAAAAGGGTCTCAGCTCGGCTCCAGTTTCTTAGCTACATAGCTGATGATCAGGGGAAGTAAGCACCTTATCAGGAAGAGAAAGCAATGTTGTTTTGAGAGACTGGGTGGTCTTCCAGGCCCATCATCCCCCTTTGTTCTTCCCAAGGCTGCTGTTGACCTGTAGTATCTGTCCTAAGATAGAACAGACTGTTCCATGGCTGTTCTACCCCAACGGCAAGTGTACATTGTAAACTCCTGGTTTTCTGAGCTTGCCAGTTGCTCTAGGGAAGAAATTCCCCTCTAGGCTTTAGGCAGGCAAAGAAGGCCTCGCTGTACCTTCTACCAGCACTTCCGCCATTAAGTTGAAAGTAGGTGACTCCGGGAGCAGGGAACTGGGTGTGAGGAGAGCACACAGGCCTGGACCTGTAGGAGACGCAGGGGGTTTCCTGCCCCCGAATGCAGGGGCAGTGGTTGTGGCAGAAGGCCTGTATCCAGGTTTAGGCATTCTTCTAGGAGGAATGGGGAAGATATCAGCCACAGAAAAGTTGGGGAAGGGGGTGAAAGACACTAGGGGATGGAGGGATGGTCCATGGGACATAGATTACTTCTCTGAACAAGGTTGTCTTATTTTTCATTTAACTTAAAAAAAAAAAAAGCTTAAGTGAGTTCATGCTGGGGTGTATACCAATGTGAGGAAGCAGGAACATGGTGTCCTTTCTCTAAAGCTCAGGTTTCTAAAGGCAGAGCTGCCACAGGACCCCCAACAGATAACTGTAAAGAAATGTTTCACCTGATAAGACACGGTAGATTTACAAACAGGTGGTCATTCTTGAGACTAACCATTTACTGGGGCGCCTGGGTGGCTTAGTCAGTTGAGCTCAATTTTGGCTCAGGTCATGATCCCAGGGTCATGGGATCGGGCCCCGTGTCGGGCTCTGTGCTGGGTGTGGAGGCTGCTTTGGATTCTCTCTCTTTCTTCCTCTGCCCCTTTCCCCCACTCGTGTTCTCTCTGTCTCTCTGTCTGTGTCTCTCTCTTTCTCTCTCTCAAAAAAAAAAAAAAAAATAACAATTTATTGA
>NW_027527457.1:119042-122007 GCF_008692635.1 Crocuta crocuta | reverse complement strand
ATATAAGCCTCGCTATTACTCTGTGAGGTAGGTGTTCTTTTTAATCCTCATGTCACACATGAGGAAACTGAGGTAAAGAAAGGTGAAGGGACTTGTCCAAGGGTCACCCGGGTCCATGCAGTTAGTATGTGACAGAGCTAGGATTTGAGCCAGGCCCAGCTGAATCCAGAACCCGCACTTTTCCCATGAGCTCTACTACCTTGGCTAGAATTATCATTGTTCTTTCTTTTTATTAGTGTTTTTTATTTTAAGTAGCCTCCACACCCAACGTGTGGCTCAAACTCACCACCCTGAGATCTAGAGTCTTGTGCCCTACCGACTGAGCCAGCCAGGCACGCCTATAATTTTTCTTTCTGTGTTTTTAAAAAAAAATTTTTTTTACTGTTTATTTATTTTTGAGACACAGAGAGACAGAGAGACAGAGCATGAGCAGGTGAAGGGCAGAGAGAGAGACACACAGAATCTGAAGCAGGCTCCAGGCTCTGAGCTAGCTGTCAGCACAGAGCCCGGCACAGGGCTCGAACCCATGAACCACAAGATCATGACCTGAGCTGAAGTTGGATGCTTAACCGACTGAGCCACCCAGGTGCCCCTGTTCTGTGAGTGTTTTTAGAATCAGGGGGATTCAAAACTAGTCTGGCTTTTATTCTCCCGTAGCTCCTTCCCTTTCCTATCAGCTGGTAACTCTTTTCCTCTCCTGCCTTCCCAGGGCTTTCCACTGCCTCCTGATCTGTTCTGTTTTGCCTTCCTTACCTTTCTCGGGCTGCTTCCTCAAACCCCAAAGCAAAAGCCAGCTGTTCTCTCCTCTCTGCTCCCCCATCAGCCGGGCCACGCCTGGGTCCCTAGGTTCTTGGAGCTCTCCGCCTCTCCTCTTCCTGCAGCCTCTGGGGCATAGCCAGGAGCTCCCTATGGGGGCCCCTAGGCGCCCTGGTGTGGGCACTGGGATCTCGATTTTGCTCCCCCCTTTGGATGGAGAGCTTATCCCTATGTCAAGGGTTTCATTTTAAAAACATCCAGGGGAGTGACCCGATTTTGAAATCTAAGCCGTTTTTGTGACTTTGGGTTAAAGTCCAGGTATTGATAAGCTCTGTGTGGCTCCAGGCGTGTTTTGCTCTCATGTTTAACTGGACAAGTCTTCTCCGGCTATGTCAGGCCCTGGCCTTGTCCTCGCATTCAGATTTGTGCAGGCATTCGAGCACAGTTCAAAATCAGGCTCAGTCCCTACAACAGTCCTGTAATATTGTCCCCATTTTTCAGACAAGGAAGTTGAGGCTCGGAGAGGTTAAATAACTTACCTCAATGGCAGCTCTGCTAAATGGCAGAGTCAAGTTGCAAATTTATTTTCGCCTGACCCCAAAGGCTCTGTACATCGTACCGCCTTTGACGGCCTCCCTTGCTTTGCATTCTGACTGAGACCAGGCCCACCCCTCAGAACTTCCACTCCTTCCCACATGCGCTTGCATGTGTGGGCACGCATGCACACACACACACTCATGCGTGTGTGCACCGCACACACGTTCATGGAGTCTGTCTCTCTCTTTCTGTCCCCACCTCTTCCCCGTCCCTCCTTCCAACTACAGGAAATCCTGGTGGGGGTTTTGTTTGTTTGTTTTGTTTGGTTTTGGTGTTTTTGCTTCTGGAGAATGGCCCCTGCGGGGCTGGAAGAGGTTATATTCAGCCCCAGACTCCACACTTCCTCCCCCGGTTCGCAAGCGGTCTGTGGCCGGGAAAGGACAAGGGGCTTTCTTAGGGAATTCGTTCTGAATCTCAGGCTGCCTTCATCAGTTTGGTGTGGCTGGGGCCGGGCCTCTGGAGCCCTCTCCCTCTTCTGTTTCTCTCCCCGCATCCACCCGGTGGCCCCACGGCACCCATCACTTCCCCTGTCCTCTCCGCCCTGCCATATGTGTTGTGTGGCCACACTTGGGTCAAGGCCACTCCAGCTCATTCCAGTTTTCTCCTTCTCTTGCTCTGACACGGTCTTTTCATAGAACGGTTAATGTCAGCTCCCTTACTCACTGTGTGGACTACACCCTCTTACTCCTTGGCCAACTATCTGACTTCCTGTTGCTCCCCACTTGGGCTTATTATAACAGCCACCATTTATGGAATGCCTACGATGCTCTAAATGACTACGGTACGTTCATTAACTCTCATCTTCATAACAAGCCCGTGGGCTGCGGATTACTGTCTGCAGTTCACAGATGGACCGATGGAGGCTCAGAGAAGCCGAGTAACTTAGCACACAGCTGGTAAGCAAGTGCTGGAGGTCCGCCTGGGCTCATGGTGGCCCCTCACCAAAGCGTGGGTCCCTTCCCCATTGCTCTGCGGCATCTCATCCGTAAGTCTCCCCACTCAAACCCCTCTCGCCTATATTCTGCTCTCCTCATCTCCTTTTCTAAGTCTGTACGCTCTGCCGTGCCGTTGCCAACAGCTGGAACAACTTTCAAACGGTTGGGGGGGGCCCCCTCCTTTAGAGCTCCAGATCGTCAGTTACCACCCCAGGCTCTGCTTGCAGCTGCCTGCCCCCCTCAAGAAAACAGACTCCCGTGCCCCCAAATCCCAGCCCCGCCGGCTGTCCCTCTGTACCTGCTGAGTGCCCTGTACTCATCCAAGTGTAACCCCGGGCTGCTTGCACGCCTGGTGTACCTTCTAATCAGGGAAGGGAAACCGCACCTGCCTGCGCCCAGTGGACCCACCGAACCCCAACCCTCTGTGGCACGCAACGTCTTCAAGGGACGAACTAGGCGCCCTGCGCCGAGGGGACCCCCTCAAGTCTTCCTGGAAATGCAGCCCTGTGAGGATGAAGGGGATCCATGGCAGGGAATAAAGGGGGAGAGGGGCACAGCTCTGAGCTTGGGAAGAGGATAAGAGCTGAAAGCTACAGAGAGAGGCTAAGCGAGCCCCGCACCTGGCAGGAGGGGCCTCACTCTGCCCAGAGGGAAGCACAGAAGGGATCTAAGTGGCT
>NW_027527457.1:118349-118974 GCF_008692635.1 Crocuta crocuta | reverse complement strand
GGGGCCCCGCCACCCCCCCCCCCTCCCCGGCCCACCTCCCCTGGGCCCCAGCTTCCTCACCTGGTTGCTGCTGCCCTTTCCTAGGGAATGTCTGCAGGCGTGTCTGCCCTGTGCCACTAGATACTGTCAGAGCCCAGGGGAGGGACAAAGAGCCCAGGGCCGGAGCCAGATTATGGCCCACAGCCCAAGAGGAACCAAACATTAACCAGCCCTGCCTCCCCACACACACAATCATTAAATAAGATTGATCCCCTGAGCTCCCAATGGGTTTGGTGAGACAGATCACATAGCCTGGAGTTACTGCCCTGTCCCAAAGGGAGAAAGGCATCGCTGTCACCCAGGTGCCCATGTTTAGTCCATCGGGAAGACTAAACCAGACCCGGGCTCGTTGGTGGCCCTCAGGCTTCCCCCGTCCCCCGGCCATATGCAGACCAGTGTGTGCGTGACTTGCAGAGAGGGCTCCTGCACTGGCTACCATCCCTTCCGTCCCTCAGAGATCCCAGCTTCTGGGGGGCGGAGAAAAAAGACCTGGGCAGTACTTTTTGACACCTTGAGGGCAAGATGGGGGATGGCGGTGCTCTTTCACCTGCTTATTGTCTGTGTCCTGAGTGGCTGGGGGGCGGGC
>NW_027527457.1:115109-118264 GCF_008692635.1 Crocuta crocuta | reverse complement strand
CCTAAGTATTTCCAAACCCATCCAGAACCCAAACACCTCTTCAAAAATTGCCTTCTACCCTCAGGGACAAGGCAATTGAACTGCAAAGCAGATCCTGTGCGGCAACAGATCTTGGCAGTCATTAAAGTAAACAGAGTGTCAGCCATTAACTGAAGGGTCAGTCCAGGTTGAAGCAGGATCTGCCTGAAGACCCTGCTAATTCTGTGGCCTGAGAGGCTGCGCAGAAACAGGTGAAATCAACAGAAACTGGTCCCCTGGCCTCTGCTCCTCAACATAGCCTGAGCTCACTGCCAGAAAGAGTGCCAGGGTCTCAGCTTCCCTTGGTCAAACCCGGGCACATAGATACACCAACCAATAAATCTTTGGTGGATACCCACCTGTTGGGCACTCAGCCCGAGGAAAGTGAGGAAGGGGTAGGTGGCAGAAAAGGGGGAAACATCCCAGCTGTTTTGTGTTAATGGTTTTTAAAATTTATTTTTGAGAGAGAGGGGGGGTGGGGACAGAGGATCCGAAGCGGGCCCCTGGCTGACAACAGCAAGCCCGATGCAGGGCTCAAACTCATAAACAGCGAGATCATGACCCGAGCCAAAGCCGGACACTCAACTGACTGAGCCACTCAGGTGCCCCACGTCCCAGCTGTTTTTAAGGAAGTTATCAACCTCCTGAGAAGACAAGACCAAGACTCAAGAGTCACTGTGAAAACAAACTCTCCGTGTATGCTCAGTTATGTGGTTCTGACTTTCACTGCTGAGGAAGTTTGAGGAGGAGGAAGATGAGAGTTGCCTGAAGCAATCAGGGAAGGCTTTCTAGAGGAGGTGAGGCGTGAGCACCAAAATAAAGGACCCGTGGGAGTTTGAAAGGGGGAAGGGCAGGACTAGAATTGCAGAGAGGAGGAAGAGTCTGAGTAAAGGCACAGTGGAAGGAATGAGCAGGGCACGTCTGGGGACAGAAAAGAGGCAGGGCTGCGTAGGGTGACTGTGGAAGATAAGATCAGTCAGCTAAGGGGATCCGAGTATGAAGGGCTTTTAAAGTCAGGTAGGGAATTCCTTTAGTGAGTGTCTGGCAAACTTGGTATAAGGCAAAACTGAGCTAGACACCATGGGGGTGAGGCTGACTGTCATCCTTGGGCACCTGGCAGCTCCTGCTGAGTGAGTCCACAGTGGTGCTGAGTGGATAGAGAGTAGTAGCACTTCTTGAGTACATAATGCGTGAAAGGCAGTGTTCAAAGTGCTTTGCAAGTATTGCTTTGTTTGATCCTCAAAATAGCCCTGTGCGCTAGGCATTATTTTTTTTCAAAAAGTTTTTAATGTTTAGTTTTGATAGCGAGAGAGAGACAGAGCACGAGCAGAGGAAGGGCAGAGAGAGAGGGAGATACAGAATCTGGAGCAGCTTCAGGCTCTGAGCTGTCAACACAGGGCCCAGCACGGGGCTCGAACCCACAGACTGTGAGATCATGACCCGAGCCAAAGTCGGACGCTCAACTGACAGAGCCACCCAGGTGCCCCTGGCCATTATTAATATTCCCACATTACAGGGGACTGAGGCACACTGATGTTAAGTGATGTAACTGAGGTCACCCAGCTAGTAACAGAGCTGGATTTGAACTCAGGCGGTCTGGCTCTGGAACTTGTTCGTCTAACCACTAACTACATTGCAGCCGATGAGTTCTACATTGAGAATCAGAGTGAAGACCAGGTCCTGACTCTAGAAGGTCCTCAACTAGCAGGAGAGATGAGTACCTATAACAGTGCAGTATGTCCTAAATGCCGTATGTAGATATGAGGTGCCTGAAGGCCTTCTGATGTAGGAGAAAAGGGTGGGTTTCATGGATGAGGCAGAGTTGAACTTGGGTCATAAAGGAGATGGAGAGTCCAGCCATTCTGGGTGACAGCAAGCAGTGAGATGTGTTTAGGGAACGGTGGGCAGACCTGTTTGACCAGAAGAGAGAGAGCTCCTACGAAGGGAAACTACGGGCCAATATCAGTGTGTACTCACTGTTCCTTGGAGTTCTGGCAGGTTTTCTCTGGGGCGAGTGTAGTTCAGCGTGTATTTCTAGGCTGCAGGAAATCTATTTGAATAGTTTATTTTTAAATTTTATTTACTTTTTAAATTTATCTTTGAGAGACGGAGAGCAAGCAAGGGAGGGGCAGAGAGAGAGGGAGACACAGAATCCAAAGCAGGCTCCAGTTTCCGAGCTGTGAGCACAGAGCCTGACACGGGGCTGGAACCCACGAACCGTGAGATCCTGACCTGAGCTGAAGTCAGCTGCTGAACCGACTGAGCCACCCAGGCGCCCCTGAATATTTTATAGCTGTATTAAAAAATTGTTGCTAGAATTGACATGTCCTCTTCCTATATACTGCTACGTGGACACATCTTCTGGGTGGGGTCCTGCCGCTGCAAGAGAGCAAAAGAGAGAGGAAAGGCAAGAAGAGAGAAGGGACAGCATGGGCAGGGGAAGAGGGGAGGAAAATGAGGAGAGGAGGGAGGAAAGGTGTACTGGAGTGAGCAATGTAAATTTATTTGCTCCTGGGAAACAGCTAAAATCAGCTTCTGCCTTGAATCCTAAGCACACTTCTTACAGTGGGTGTTCTGGGAGAATAGTTTAAAATTTTACATCAGCCTGCTTATTTCCACAGAGTCACTCAGGGAGATCTTCTTTCGGTCTTGAAACACACGCAAGAGTCCCTAAACATCGGCCTGCTGCCTCCGGCAGGGCTCAGACATCAGCCCAAACGAGGGCTTTCCCCATTCCCGTCCCACCCAGGACCGGCACAGTCGATGGAGGAGACGGACCACATGACTGAAGAGCACATCTCACCGGCCACATCGTCCAAGTTCTGAGGTTCGGACCTCCTCAGCAGAATGCGCAGGCCGGTGAGAGCTCGGGTCATGACATCGCGGAGCAGTGCAGTTGCCTCAGCACAGCAATCGTGAGGCTTCCCCACATGGCGTGCAGCGAGCAGGCCTGCCTCACATGTGGAGTCCATCATCTAGCCTGTCCCTGGGCCTCGTTACCGAACAAAATGTGGCATTTTGTATGGCTTTGATCAATGAGACAGCATTGCTGTACGGCTCAGGAATCAAAGGGGACAGCTTCCAATATAAATGTTGCCTAAGACACACAGGCAAAGAAACTCTTCCCAAATGGGTCC
>NW_027527457.1:112748-114974 GCF_008692635.1 Crocuta crocuta | reverse complement strand
GGAGTATTTCCCATGTCCCCACTGCACAGCTCAGGCTGTGGAAGGTTATGCAAGCTGTTTCCAGTAAGGGCTGCTGGAGTAAGATGGAAGTGGTCCGGTATTCATAATTGGTATTGTTTTTTCACAAATCCTTTTCTTTTTTTTTTCTAAATTATTTTTAATGTTTTTTATTTATTTATTTTTCCATGAAAATGATTTTATTTTTTTATTTTTATTTTTTTCAAATAGTTTATTGTCAACTTAGTTTCCACATAACACCCAGTGCTCATCCCCACGAGTGCCCTCCTCCATGTAGTGTTTTTTATTTATTTATGAGAGAGAGAAAGAGACAGCGTGAGCAGGGGAGGGTCAGAGAGAGAGGGAGATACAGACTCTGAAACAGGCTCCAGGCTCTGAGCTGCCAGCACAGAGCCCGACGCGGGGCTCGAACCCACGAACCGCGAAATCATGACCCGAGCCGAAGTCGGACGCTTAACCGACTGAGCCACCCAGGCGCCCCCACAAATCCTTTCCAAGAAGACACATAATTACATGAATGAGTCTGCGCCTCAGGGATTTATATCCTGAAAGAGGTCAACTAGCAGGAGTTATCAATTTTGTTCCAAGGGGGCTTCTGAAGAACTATACCCAGAGAGGGCACCAATTCACTTGACAGGCGCATCCCTTTTGACCCAAGGACAGTTTGGAGTGGGGAACAAAAGCAAAGTTGTTTCAGACCCTCCTCCACCTGAAAAACTAATCGCATAAAATACCCTGAAACCGGCTTCACATAGGACGGCACCCTCATTGTACCAGCAGTAAAGGCTAAAGGGGACGTGGTGCTTGTTGGAGCTTATAGATATCCTGGAAATGGAGCCTTGAGCAATGCCATATCCACTCCCTGCAATGTGGAATTCATTTTGCCTCTGTTTTTGTGTTTTATGAAGACCCTGATTCCTGGGGTTTGAGGACTGATACTAGGGTTCACTGATGTCTGATCAGTACACCAACAGAGGGTATGCTCGCCAAAGATCGCAGAAAGATCCACATCCTTTCATTAGACCAGGTAGCCAAGTGAAGAAAGTAAAATGGAAAATTGGAACTTTTGGTGTCCTATTTCAAAGAAAAGAGAGAGAGAGAGAGAGAGCTCACGCACAAGCAGGGGAGAGGGGCAGAGGGAGAGAAAGGGAGAGAATCTTAAGCAGGCTCCACGCTCAGCACAGAGCTTAACACCGGGCTCTGTCTCACTTCTGTGAGATCATGACCTGCGCCGAAATCAAGACTCAGACACTTTACTGACTGAGCCACCCGGGTGCCCCTTGGTCTCCCGTCTTAATGTTGTTTGTTTCAGCCAATACAGCTTGATGTCCATTTCCTGATCTTTCTGCTCTTGGGGATAGACTGTGCAATGTAGGACCTAGAGAGTTCTGCAGGGGTAGCAAGTTCCCAGGTTGAATGCAATCCTGGATTTTTACCCAAGGAGACTAGGGGTAGTGTGGTAGGGGGGAAGAATCAGAGAGAAGTCCAGGTCACAGCCAGAAAAATAGGGCCAAGTGTCAAGTTTGAAGGGTGAAATGAAAAGGACACAGAAGAATTTAGTACTTATCCAAGTCTGGGCAGTCAGCGTGATAGGCTGATGCCATGCCCATTAACCTGTTAGTAGTTTAGCACTTTCCTTCCACTTTGCTTTTTCTTTTTTTATCTAAATTTTTAAAATGTTTATTTATTTTTAAGAGAGATAGAGACAGAGCTCAAGCAGAGAGAGGGGGGCAGAGAGAGAGAGAGGGAGACAGAATCTGAAGCAGGCTCCAGGCTCTGAGCTATCAGCACAGAGCCCGATGCGGGGCCCAAACTCATAAACCGTGAGATCACAACCTGAGCTGAAGTCGGATGCCAAACCGACTGAGCCACCCAGGCATCTCACTTTTTCTTTTTTTCATTTGTTTGTTTATTTTGAGAGAGAGTGTGTGGGAGGAGCAGAGAGAGAGAGAGAGAGAGAAAGAATACCAAGTAGGGTCCACACTGCCAGTGCACAGCCCAATGCGGAGCTCAGACTCACAAACCATGAGATCATGATCTGAACTGAAATCAAGAGCTGGATGCTTAACCGTCCGAGCCACCCAGGCACCTCAACCCAGTTTTCTTTCTTTATATACACACACCCATCATTGAAATTATATTGTATATGCAAGAGATTTTGTTTTCTCATAAGAACCATTTTCAGGTCTTCCAAATAGGACTCTTACT
>NW_027527457.1:104498-112283 GCF_008692635.1 Crocuta crocuta | reverse complement strand
TGCTGCCTGGCACTGAAGGCCCAGGCTTCTGCTGATAAGCACTGCTCGTAGGAGGGGCAGTGGGCTGGCCAGGTAGGAGAACCCAGGAGATTTTGTCCCTACCCTATCTGCCCCCACCAACCCTGCTACAAATGAGAGGTCTGATTCCTAGGCCCATTCAGATCTCGAAACCCATGAACTCCACTGCCTTCTGCCTAAAGCCACCCCACCTCCCTGCCCAAGAACATCCACTCATCCCGGGACGGAGAGGGAGCCAGAGGACGTGTGACAGGGATTCCCGGANNTGGCCTATAGACCTTCTTTTTTAAATTTTTTAAAAATTTATTGTATTTAAAAAAAATTTATTGTTTATTTATTTTTGAGAGAGAGACAGACAGAGACAGAGCACCAGCGGGGAAGGGCAGAGAGACCTGAGCCGAAGTCAGACCACCTGAGCCACCCAGGCACCCCTCCTGTATTCCTTCTTTAGGCTGGCAAAGCAGTTCCTGCAGCAGGCTCGAGCACCATATAAAAGGGTAANAGCACCATATAAAAAGGAAAGCTTTTGGGGGTGCCTGGGTGGCTCAGCCAGTCGAGCATCCGGCTCTTGATTTTGGCTCAGGTCATGGTCCCAGGGGTTGTGGGACTGAGCTCCCTGCTCTTAGGGATTCTTGATCTCTCTCTGCCCCTCTCCCCTGCTCCCTCTCTCTCTCTCTTTCTCTCTGTGTCTCTCTCTGTCTCTCTCTCTCTCTCAAAAAACAAAAGGAGGGTAAGCTCTAATACATCTTCATCTTTCGCAGCCTTCATTCTAACTAACCTACTTTCCTTTACCTGTTCCTTGCACCTGAACGGGACAATCCCGGTCCCAAGCTTCCCAAGCAAAGATTTCCTTCTATGTCCACCCTCATCTTGCCTTTTGTTTAAAGACTATGGTTCTCCTCCGCTGCTTTGCTGCCCTGGGCCTCCTCCAGGGAAATCCTCTTCTAGTTGGGTGTCCCTACGATTCTCTTCCCTCTGCTTCAAAAGCAGACGCATCCAGAATAGGGATTCTGTAACCTGCGGGGATGTGCTTCAGATGTAAAGGAGCGGTTTCAGATCCTCCGAAAAGGCCTCCATTTTGGCTGTTTGTGTTCCTACGAAGAACAAGGATGATTGAGCTACTTCATAGCCTCCCAGGAAATCGGTGTTCAGTGGCGTTGGATTTGCCAGCACGAGGGTGCTTTTCAGAATGTCAAGCAGTTATTGATTTCTGAATCTGAGTTGGTGCTTTACAATAAACACAAACTGCTCTTTCTCACCGCTGACGTCTCACCTCACAGAGCTGGGGCTGGGTTGAGCCGAAGAATGCACTGAGGCTTGGCATTATTCCTAGAGAATAAATTCATCTACAGAACTGAGCTACCCACCTTGATAAAGAAGCCCTGACTGTTATATGAGTCACAAGAATCTCCATGATTATTTCAGACTTATCGCAAGCTTTTTTTTTCTTTTTTTTTGAGGGGGGCCTCTTTGGCNNNNACACAAATAGCATTGGAATGTTTCACTCAGTTTTAGTGATGCTATGTTTGCATCACTACCCCTCTTCACTCAGGGTGTCTTCAGAGAAGACAGCTATCCCTTTTCAGGGTGCTCCAAGCTCCCAGTGTGGGATTCTCAAACTGGAGCATATATGGTCATGATAGGGGCACCTGGGTGGCTCAGTCGGGTAAGCGTCCGACTCCGGCTCAGGTCATGATCTCACGGTTCGTGGGTTCGAGCCCCATGTCGGGCTCTGTGCTGACAGCTAGCTCAGAGCCTGGAGNTGAGAGACTCTTGAATGCTGAGAACAAACTGAGGGCTGATGGGGGTGGGGGGGAGGGGAAGGGGTGCGATGGGCATAGAGGAGGGCACTTTTCGGGATGAGCCCTGAGCCCTGGGAGTCATATGTAAGAGATGGATCACTGGGTTCTACTCCTGAAGCTAAGGCTACACTGTATGTCAGCTAACTTGAATTTCAAGAAATTTATCAAGTAAACTCTACACCCAATGTGGGGCTTGAACCCACGACCCCAAGATCAAGAGCCACGTGGTCTACCGGCTGAGCCAGCCAGGTGCCCCTTACTCCACCCCTTAAATGTTGATGTTCCTCAGAGTTCCATTCTCAATCTTCTCATCACTCTTCAAGTTCACCTGAGCTATCTCATCCACTCCCATGGCTTCAATTACTGACAGTTCCAAATCTGTATCTTCAGGCCACACTGACTCCTGATCTCCAAATGCATATATATCGAATGTCTATCTCATCTCTCCTGCTCTCAAACCTGCTCCTCCACTAGCGTGCCCTAATCCCACGGAACAGTATCCCATCCTCTCAACCATCAAAGCCAAGAACCTGGGGCGTCGACATGAGCTTCCCCCTCCTGTTCACTCTCCTACACTCCATATTCAACAAATAGTGAAGCCCTGGGAGGTGTACCCCTTTATATCCTTTGACTCCTTCTCTTCCTTTTTGTTTCCTCAAGTAGGCTTCATGCCCAGCACGGAGCTGAATGCGAGGCTTGAATTTGAGACCCTGAGATGAAAAGTCAGACGCTTAACTTGCTGAGCCACCCAGGCGGCCTTCCTGCTGTCCCTTTTTATTCCATTTCCACTGCCCTAGTACAGACCCTGATAATTTTACAATTGGATTGGTAAACCAATTTCCTGCCTCCCTATCTCCATTCGTGGCCTCTCCCAAGCCATTCTCTAAACATTCTTCAGAGTGGTCTTTCTGAAATGTAGATCTACTCATGTCACTCCCCTGCTTCAAATTCTCCACTGGCTCCCCACTGCCTTTGGAATAAAATCTGTCTATAACACTTTTTCCCTGTTTCTTTACAACCTCTTCTTCATTCGCTGGACCTCAGCTTAGATAGTCTACTCTTCACATACTAAGGCTCAGGAGTGATGAGAGGTAGCCAGCGGCCTTTTGTGCTAAATTCAGGAGCTTGGGTTTTCTTCTCTCCACCTTCTCTATCCCTCTGTTTCTCCTCGGCACTGTATTTATCTGTGATAGCACTTAGGATAGTCCGCCATATTTTCTGTTTACCTGTGTGTCTCCTCCATTAGACTAATACTATTTCCTTAAGTGTATTTATTTTGAGAGAGGGAGAGAGAACACAAGCGGGGGAGGAACAGAGAGCAGGGAGAGAGAGACAATCCCGAGCAGCCTCTGCCGGCCTTGAACTCACAAACCATGAGATCATGACTTGAGCCAAAATCAGGAGTCAGAAACTTAACCAACTGAGCCACTCACATGCCCCTAGAATAATACTTTTTCAGAGCGGGGGCCATTCATCTCAGTGTCAGAACCTATGCTCCAGGCACATAGTAGATATCCGATAAATGACAATTGAATGAATAATGGAGGTGGCCAACAAAAGAGAGAACTCGAAGCTTGTCTTTAAGGTGTCATCATAAGTACGCAGTCATCTTTTATCTTGGCCGTACCCCAGGCATCACTTCCAGAATTGGAATGATCTGCATACCAGCCTTAGCTAAAAGCTGTGTCCAGAATTGTCTGGAACAGATCCTACCACTGAGAAACCATAAAGGCGTGCCACACGTGCCAAACTACTTGGCCTGGATCACCCATCGCAGTTACCCACTCTTCCAAGGGAAATGATCCAAGGACCTCAGTCAAGATTCCCTTTGCAGGGAAAGATGGCTCCAGATGGCTCCAAAGGACTTCTGCTTTCACCTCCTCGCCTCTCCAGCACCAGTCACTGCTTTTCAGTTATTTGTAACCCAATGGCTGGGGGGCAATAGGCCTGCATAAGCTTCGGCTTACTTTAAAGAATGTGAGGATAAGAATTTTACCTGCCGGGTTGAAAGTTACGGAGGCTGTTTCGAAGCACATTGTTGGAGGTTTGCCAACAAGGTTTCCCAGATTTCTCTTCTCTCGACATATCACTCCACGTTGAGCAACAGGAATTGGTCTTGCTGCACTGGCTCCATCCACAGTTTTTGATTCATTTCATTAAATATTTGCTAAGTGCCTATTGTGTGCCAGGAACTCTGTTAGGGGCCAAGGAAGATGCATAGATGGAGACGGGCCTCACTAGTTGTTTAAATAACCAGCTCTAGGGGGCGCCTGGGTGGCTCAGCCGGTTAACCGTCTGAGTTCAACTCAGGTCATGATCTCGTGGTTCACGAGTTTGAGCCCCGCGACGGGCTGTGTGCTGACAGCTCAGAGCCTGGAGCCTGCTTCATATTCCGTGTCTCCCCCTCTCTCTCTGCCCCTCCCCTATGCACGTTCTGTCTCTCTTTCTCTCAAAAGTAAATAAACATTAAAAAAAAAAAAAAGAATCCGACAGGAGGGAAATCAAAGTGAGGACACTCAAAGTTCAGAGAACAGTATGTAAAAAGGCAACAGGGCATGAAAAGTACATGAGCTGCTCAAAAATCACAGAGTATTGGCACGGCCAGGCCATTCGGTATAAGATAGTGTGGATAAATGAAAAAGTTGGCTGAGACCAGATTTCGGAAGAGTTTTGATATCTAGCTCGGACATTTGAATTTTCTCTAGTAGCTAACAAGGAACCACTAAAAGCTTTTTAATGAGGGGAATGACAAGATGGAAATGATGCTTTAGGAAATGGTGGAAACGATGCCAATTAACTTGGCAGGAGGAATTGGGGATGAGGTAGACAAGAGGTCACAAGAGTAGGTAGAAATGACTGTGTCAATGATCTAGGCAGAAAGCAATAAATACCTGGGGCGCCTGGGTGGCTTAGTCGGTTAAGTGTCCGACTTTCGCTTGGGTCATGATCTCGCGGTTCGTGGGTTCGAGCCCCGCGTCGGGCTCTGTGCTGACTGCCAGCTCAGAGCCTGGAGCCTGTTTCGGTCTGTGACTCCCTCTCTCTCTGACCCTCCCCTGCTCACGCTGTCTCTCTCTCTCTCTCTGTCCTAGAAATAAACAAAAAAAAAAAAGAAAGCAATAAATACCTTATCTAGGGAGGTGGCGGTAGTGACGAATCCAGGAGGGTTACAAGAGGTAATACGCTGTAGTACAAAGTGTACCGGACTGGGGGTTCATTTGCCCTGGGTTTCAGCCCGGACTCCTCTTTGCAGACTATGGGGATTTTTCAGGGATTCAAATTTCTTTTCTGAAAGAGGTGAAGCTTGGGGGAATCGGTATCACTGAGGTGTCTTCTGAATTCTAACGGCCTCTGGCTCAGACTCAGTCACTTACCCAAGGTCACAGACCCAGGATTTGGTGCCGGGCAGCTTTGTCCCTCGTGGCAGTGTGCTTAACTGCTGGGCTACGTGGACATGTATAGAGGACTAACTGTTCAGATTTAGTAAGGGGTTAGCTGACCAGGAGAATAAAGGTGCCATTAATAGGATAGCGGAGCCAGAGAAAGAAGCTCGCCTTCTGGAGAACGATTAGGTTTCAGATACGCTGAGGGTGAAGTGTTAATGGAACCTATAGTAACTGCTGGAAGCGTGGGTCAGCAGCTCTGGAGAGAGGCAGAGTCGATTTCGGTTTGGCAATCCAAACCTTGAAGGCAACCCCGAAAGCTGTACAGACAGATGAGTTTATAGAAAGAGGAAGAGAGTATAGGAGAGCAAAGAGCAAAGAACTGTGGGAAGTGAGAAAGGGTGGGGGAGACAAGAAAGGAACAATTGAGTGTGAACCTTGAATAAGCTACTTCCATTTTCTGGCTCTTTTGTGTCCTCATTTGTAAAATGAAGGGGTTGGAGCCAGTAAGCTACAAGGCTTTTAGCGGAGACACGCTATGCATAATCAGAGAAGATAGTAGAGAGCAGACTGCCATGGAAACCAAAGACAGCTTCTTTAAATTTTTTTAAAAAAAAAAGTTTGTTTATTTTTTAAGAGAGAGAGAGAGCATGAGCAGAGGAGGAGCAGAGAAAGAGGAGGACAGAAGATCTGAAGTGGGTTCTGCGCTGACAGCAGAGAGCACGATGCGTGGCTTGAACTCACAAATTGTAAGATCATGACCTGAGCCAAAGTTGGAAGCTTAGCTGACTGAGTCAGAAGAAGAGAGTTTCTAAAAGAAAGCTTGAAGAGGTCCCTTGCATCCAGTGTCACAGAAGTGTCAGGGACTGAGGAACTTAGNCTGGGGCCACCAATTGTCTGGACCCTTTCTTCTACCTCTTATAAATGTGGCCATTCTGCAAAATTCCATTCTCTGCCCTTCACAGAGGTTCAGAGGCTCAGCCACTCTCTGAGATCGACTGTTATCTCTACAAGGTGATTCAGAAACCTCTGGTTTAATTTTCCTTTCGCACTTCAGTTCACCTTTCTCATTGCCTATTGGATATTTCCATCAGTTACTGAAATTTAAAATGCCATAAAAATAATAATATTAAAAATAACAGCTAACATTTATTGAGCTCTTACTCTGTTTTGTCCTATACGGTAGGTCTTTCATTATCCCCAGTTTGCAGATGTAAAAGCTGAGGCTTGGTGATCTTAAATAACGTGTGTAAGGTCACACAACTGGAATACTGCAGAGCCAGGATTCTTCCTGATTCCAGAACACAAGAGCTTAACAATTTCACCATGATCAGTCTAAAATCAAGTCATCATTTTTATTTCCTAAATTAGCTCAACTGCCTTACTCCCCTATTTCTGCTTCATTCTCCAACATCTTGCCTCTCTTGTATTTTTTTTTTAAATTTTTTTTTTTTCTAGGAGAGAGAGAGAGACAGTGTGAGCAGGGGAGGGTCAGAGAGAGAGGGAGACACAGAATCTGAAACAGGCTCCAGGCTCTGAGCTGGCTGTCAGCACAGAGCCCGACGCAGGGCTCGAACCCACAAACCGTGAGATCATGACCTGAGCTGAAGTCGGACGTTTAACCAACTGAGCTACCCAGGCGCCCCTCTTGCCTCTCTTTTAGAATGGGTTCTCATCTTCTTATGCTCAGTTATGGAACTTTCTCAGCTGGTCTCCCCACTTGCAGCTTTACCCTTCCAGATCTGGACACGTGACTGATCTAGCTTTAAGAAAATCAGAAGACTTCCCATTATCTACATTAAAGTTCAAACTTGTTAATATGGGCAAAAGATCCCCTTTACAGTCTGACCCTGTACTTTATCTGAACTGAACCCCTAGGCATCACGAAACATGATAGAGGCATTTATATCTGCAAGCCTTTGCTTACATGTCCCTCCACCTGGAATGCCCTCCTTACCCTTCACCAGGAGAACTTCCTCTAGTCTTTCTTTCTTTCTTTCTTTTTTAATGTTTTTTTTTATTTATTTCTAGGAGAGNAAAAGAGAGTGAGGGGGGAAGGGCAGAGAGAGAGGGAGAGACACAGAATCTGAAGCAGGTTCCAGCCTCCAGGCTGTCAGTACAGAGCCCAACCTGGGGCTTGAACCCATGAACCATGAAATCATGATCTGAGCCGAAGTCGGATGCTGAGCTACCCAGGTGCCTACCCCCCGTCTTTCTCTCTTCCTTCCTTCCTTCCTTCCTTCCTTCCTTCCTTCCTTCCTTCCTTCCTTCCTTCCTTCCTTCCTCCCTCCCTCCCTCCCTCTCTTCCTTCCTTCTTTTCTTTCTTTCAGTTTATTTATCTATTTTGAGAGAGNCCACGTGGGTCTTGATCTCAAGAACTGTGAGATCATGACCTGAACCGAAACCAAGAGTCGGACACTTAACCAACTGAGCCACCCGGGTGCCTCTCCACTAGTCATTCAAATCCTGGCTCTAATATCATTTCCTTTGTCAAGACTTCTCAGATTCCCAACCCTCTCTTTTGAGAGAAATTTTGACAGAAATTATGCCCCTTCCTCTGTGTTCCCAGAGAGTGATCACTTCTG
>NW_027527457.1:104256-104479 GCF_008692635.1 Crocuta crocuta | reverse complement strand
CCTAAAGATATATATATATATTTAGTGAAAGAGAGAAAAATATTTAAACAGTCCAGATCCCACCTCTGCTTCCCACACCAACTATTACCGATTAATAAACATGTACCCTCTGGGTGCCTGGTAGACTAGTGCATCTGATGCTTGATCTGCAGATCATGAGTTCAAGTCCCACCTTGGGTACAGAGATTACTTTAAAGAAATAAATAAATCAACATGCACCCTG
>NW_027527457.1:92679-104156 GCF_008692635.1 Crocuta crocuta | reverse complement strand
CACCCTGTAGTGAGGTACATGTTTTCTCCTAATTGATCTCCAGCCCCATGGGAATCTCATGACACCAGTTGGGGCTCGAATTTGTGGATTTTTCAACAACATGGGTCTTAACTGCATTTCCATGACTCAACTAGGACTCAACTCTTGAGATAGCAATCTATCACAAACTGATTATGTGGAATTTCTTGAGAGATATGTTGGTGTCCAGCATGACATCTTCCTCATAGGTTTTTTGGGGGGGGGAGGAGGGGTGAGGGAAACTATTGTTTCTTGGGAGGAAACAAAAGTACAAAAGACGGGAGGAGTTGACCTAAAGGCAATTGAAAGGAAAATGTTGATTAAATAATAGCACAAGTGGTCACATGGATATGGAAAAATTGTGAAGCTCATTCTGGACTACAGTTTGGGAAATATTGTCACTCATGCGAGAACTGGGCTATATTATGTCCTTGGAGGGTCTAGCGAGACACTCTTGCACTGACTGGCAGAAACGATTACATTACAATCTAATGGGTTTGTGGAGGGTGGTTTCCTGCTTCTGACTTGCTGGTCTTTAGTAGAGGACTGAGGGAGCCTATTCCAAGGGGCAGGTACATGGCCAGGCCCATCAGGAAAACTGGGTTGGGGCCAGGACTGAGGCAAGGGCAGAGCAGCCCTGACCTTGCTAGCTCTAGATCCGTGTTTCCTTCCTCAGGAACCTCTAATGTTATGCTGGAGTCAGCTTGTACTGACAACTGATCGTTACTAGTTAGTTGTTAGTTAGTTAGTTAGTTAGTAGGCCTCACACCCAGCGTGGCGCCCAATGAGGGTCTCGAACTCATGACCCTGAGATCAAGACCTAAGCTGAGATCAAGGGTCAGACACTTAACCAACTGAGCCACCCGGGCGCCCCTGTTAATTTTTTTAAAAGACTTAGTTTTTGTAGAGACGTTTTAGGTTCACAGTAAAATTGAGAGAAAGGTACCGAGATTTCTCACGTACTCCTGAGCCCATGCATGATGACCTACTCCATTATCAATATCCCCCACCAGAGTGGTACCTTTGCTATAATTAATGAAGCTACACTGACACTGACACATCATAATCACCCCCAAATCCATAGTTTACCTTAGGATTCACTCTTGGCTTTGTACATGCTATGGGTTTAGACAAATGTATAATGACATATATCCATCACTAGAGTATCACCTTGAGTATTTTCACTGTCCTCCAAATTCTTTTTATGTTGCCTCTTCATCCCTCCCCTACCCCCAACCCCTGGCAACCACTGATCGTTTTACTGTCTCCATACTTTTGCCTTTTCCAGAATGTTATATAGTCAGAATCACACAGTATGTAGTCTTTTCAGATTGGCTTCTTTCACTTAGTAATACGCAGTAATGTTTCCTCCATGTCTTTTCTTGTCTTTTGTTAAAAAAATTTTTTTAACACTGATTTATTTTTGAGAGACAGAGAGACAGAGCATGAGCAGAGGAGCAGCAGAGAGAGAGAGAGAGGGAGACACAGAATCGGAAGCAGGCTCCAGGCCCCGAGCTGTCAGCACAGAGCCCGACACGGGGCATGAACCCAAGAACTGTGAGATCATGACCTGAGCCGAAGTCGGACGCTCAACTGACTGAGCCACCCAGGTGCCCCATGTCTTTTCTTGTCTTGATAGCTCGTTTCTTTTTGTCAATGAATAATATTCCATTATTTGGATGTACCACGGCTTATCCATTCACCTACTGAAGGATATCTTGGTTGCTTCCAAGTTTTGGCAATTATGAATACAGCCGCTGTAAACATCTCTGTGCAGGTTTTTTAGTGGATGCAAGTTTTCACCTTTTTGGGATTGAAAGGAATGCAATTTCTGAATCATATGGTAAGAATATGTTTAGTTTTATAAGCAATCACCAGACTGTCTTCCAAAGTGTCTTCCATTTTGCATGCCCACCAGCAATGAATGACAGTTCCCGTTGCCCCATATTCGCCCCACCATTTGGTGTTGTCAGTGCTCTGGATTTGGGGCTTTCTAATAAGTGTGTGGTGGTATCTCATTGCTACTCTAATTTGCATTTCCTTGATGGCGTATGATGTGGAGCATATTTTCATGTGCTTATTTGCCATTTATATATCTCTTTGATGAGGTATCTGTTAAGGTCTTTGGTCCATTTTAAAATCAGGTTGTTTGTTTTCTTCTTATTGAGTTTTAAGAGTTCATTGTATACTTTGGATAATAGTTCTTTATCAGATGTGTCTTTTACAAATATTTTCTCCCAATCTGTGGCTTGGGTTCTCATTCTCTTGGCATTGCCTTTCACTGAGCAGTTTTTAAAATGTAAGCTTATTAACTCTTTCTTTCATGGAGCGTGCCCTACCCAAGGTCATCTGGTTTTCTTCTATGTTATCTCCTGGGAGTTTTATACTTTTGTGTTGTGCATTTAGTTCTATGATCCATTATGAGTTACTTTTTGTGAAGGGTATAATGTCCGTTTCTAGGGTTTTTTTTGTTGTTGTTGTTTTTTGCATACAGATATTCAGTTGTTCCAGCACCATTCATTGAAAAGACTATCTTTATTCCATGGTATTGCCTTTGTTCCTGTGTCAAAGGTCAGTTGACTGTATTTCTGTGGGTTTATTTCCAGGCTGTTTATTTCGAATCTGTTCCATTGATATCTTTGTTCTTTTGCCAATGCAACAAGTCTTGATTACTGCAGCTTTATAGTAAGTCTTGATGTTGGGTAGTGCCAGTCCTCCAAACTTGTTCTTCTTCAGTATTGTGTTAACTATTCTAGATCTTTTGCCTCTCCATATAAACTCCATTGAAATCAGTTTACCGATATCCACAAAATAACTTGCACGGATTTTGAGTGGGGTTGCTTTGAATCTGTCGATCAAGTGGGAAAGAACTGACACCTTTACAATATTGAGTCTTCCAGTCCATGAACATGGAGTATCTATCTATTTAATTCTTCTATGCTTTTGTTGATCAGAGTTTTGTAGTTTTCCTCATACAGATTTTGCACATATTTTGTTAGATTTATATCTAAGTATTTCATTTGGGGGGAATGCTAATGTAAATTAGTATTATGTTTTTAATTTCAAATATCTCTTGTTCNGTTAGTTCCAGGAGGTTTTTTTTTTTTTTTTTGTCAATTCTTTCAGATTTCATAGACAATCATGTCATTTGCAAACAAAGACAGTTTTATTTATTCCTCTTCAATCTGTACAACTTTTGTTTTCCTTTCTTGTCTCATGTGCATTAGCTAGATCTTCCACTAAAATGCTGAAAGGAGTGGTGTGAAGGGGATTTCCTTCCTTGTTCCTGATCTTAATGGGAAAGTTTTGAGTTTCTCACCATTAACTATGATGTTAGCTGTAGTTTTTATNAGCACAGAGCCCAACGCGGGGCTCGAACCCACGAACCGCGAGATCATGACCTAAGCGAAAGTCGGATGCTTAACCGACTAAGCCACCCAGGCGCCCCTGTAGTTTTTATTTTTAGATATTATTTGTCAAGGAGAGGAAATTTTCCTCTATTTCTAGTTTACTGAGACTGTTTATCATGGACAGGTGTTATAGGTTATCAAATGCTTTTTTCTGCATCTGTTGATATGATTATGTCATTTTTCTTTGTTACCCTAATGACGTGATTGATTACATTAATTGATTTTTTGATCGTTGTACCAGCCTTGCATACCTGGAATAAGCCCCACTTAATCATAGCATATAATTCTCTTTATACATTGTTGGAGTTGATTTGATAATATTTTGTTGAGGGTTTTTGGATCTATGCTTATGAGAGATTATGGTCTGTAGTTTTCTTGTAATGTCTTTGTCTGGTTTGGGTACTAGGGTAATGCTAGCCTCATAGAACGGGTTAGAAAGTTTTCCTTTTGCTTCTATCCTCTGAAAGAGATTATAGAGAATTGATATAATTTTCTTCTTAAATGTTTGGTAGAATTCACCAGTGAGTCCCTCTAGGTCTTGTGCTTTCTGTTTTGGAAAGGTTATTGATTCAATTTCATTAATAGATATCGGCCTTTTCAGATTTTCTATTTCTTCTTGTGTGAGTTTCAGGTACTTGTGCGTTTCAAGGAATTGGTCCATTTCATCTAGGTTATCAAATTTGTGGGCATAGTGTTGTCTGTGGTATTCCATTATTAATTATCCTTTTAGTGTTCATGGATCTGTTACCTCTCTTTACACCTATGATATTAGTAATTTGTGCCTTTCTCCTTTCTTTCTCCTTCTGTTAGCCTTATCAGTCCTAAAGGCTTATCAATTTTGTTGATCTCTTCAAAGACTCAGCTTTTGTGTCCTTGATTTTTTCCATTGATTTCCTGTTTGCAATTTCTTTGATTTCTGCTCTAATTCTTCTTCTTATTTTTCTTCTGCTTACTTCGGATTTAATTTACTCTTTTTTTTTTTCTAGTTTCCTAAGGTGGAAACTTAGACTATTGATTTTAGACCTTCCTTCTTTTCTAACACAGGCATTTAATGCTATAACTTTTTCTGTAAGTGCTGCTTTTGTTGCGTCTCACACATTTCAGTAAGTTTTTATATTAATTTTAATTTAGTTCACAATATTTAAAATTTTCTCTTGAAGTTTCTTCTTTGCCTATGAGTTATTTAGTACTGTGTTATTTAATCGCCATGTGTTTTGGATTTTTCAATTATTTTTCTGTTATTGATTTCTATTTTATTTTATTTTTCTAAGTTTATTTTTTTGAGGGAAAGAGAGAGCATAAGCAGCGGAAGGGCAGAGAGAGAGAGTGTGAGAAAGAATCCCAAGCAGGTGCAGACTCTGCACTGTTGGTGCAGAGCCTGATGTGAGACTCAAACTCATGAAACCATGAAATCATGACCTGAGCCGAAGTCAATGCTTAACCGACGGAGCCGCCCAGGTGCCCTTTGATTTCTATTTTAATTCCGTTGTGGTCTGAGAGCAGACACTCTGTGATTTCTACTCTTTTGAATTTGTTAAAATGTGCTTTTTTGCCCCAAATGTGATCTGTCCCAATGAATGTTCCGTATGAGCTTGAGAAGAACGTGTATTCTGCTGCTGTAGGACAAAGTTGTCTATGGATGTCGATTGTATCCAGTTGATTGATGATGGTCTGGTGAATTCAACTACGTCCTTACTGATTTTCTGCCTACTGGATCTGTCCACTTTTGATAGAGGGGTGTTGAAATTTCCAACTGTAATAGTGGATTCACCTATTTCTCCTGGAAGTTTTATCAAATTTTACTCACATAATGATAAGGAAGACTTTTTCAAGATAGGAGAGAAAGATCGGACTTAACTCTGAATACAAAAAAAGGCAAGTGGGGATTTATAGCCAGTGAGAAGAAAGAGGGGGGTCAGCGGGTGGAAAATTACCAAGAGGAGATGTCAAGGGTGGAGGATTCATGTTAAACCGACCTAGCAGTCTTGCTAGAGGCAAGGCAAAGGCTTAGACATCAAATGTGGGGACTGAAGAACTTGATCAGATATCAAGGGTGGGAGAATGGTGTAGCAGGAGTCTTTGCTAAGACTGGGCTGGGCAGGCCAAAAACAGAATGATGGCCATGGCTGAGGTCTACTGAAGAGAGCACTCACAGGTACCTAAAGTGTGGTCAAGGGGAGAGTCTGTCGATCCTACTGTTCAAAGAAAGAAGAAACATTCTTCTTTCCTGTAAACAATTTAAGTCCAGGGTGTCTGGCTGGCTCAGTTGGTAGAGCCTGCTACTATTAATCTCAGGGTCATGAGTTTGAGCCCCACATTGGGCGTGGAGCTTACATTAGACAATTTAAGCCCATTTATTCATTTTTTATTCATTAAGGACCAGTTGTTGAGATTTGGTAATAGAGGATATTTGTTGGATGGTGCGAGCCATCAGGCATTTAATAAGGGGGAATTTCTAGGAAAGCAAAAGAAAAACAAAGATTAATGGTTAAAGAAGATTATAAATCCAGTTCCTGAGTCTGGAGGGCAGCTAGTCAAGAACATGTCTATGCACTTGGCTCAGAGGATCTTTCAATGGCGGAATGAGGACAACAGTGGCGATCTGACAGATTTCCTAGTTTGCAGTTTGCAGGATTATTTCCTGGAGGAGAGCACGGAAGATGCAGATCTTCCAGTGAACGTCCTGCATGGCCCACACAGCAGCAGGCACAAAGGTTGCCCATATGTGATCTCCTGTGGGGATGCCTCCTTTGAAGTTTATATCAAGTCGTCCAGCTTCAGCTTATGGGACTTCTTTAGATCCAGGGGAAAGGCCAGCTCCAAGGCAACCTGGAGTCCCAATAAGGTTCTGGGCAGTCAGGTTTTAGTTCTCACAGGCACCAAGTCAGGAGAGTGGGAGAAAAATTGGAAATGCCAGCTTGGAGAGTTGTAACCCGATATTGAAGGAAGCTAAAAGAATTAAGAATTGGTAAGGACGGGGGCGCCTGGGTGGCTTAGTCGGTTAAGCGTCCCACTTTCGCTTAGGTCATGATCTCGCGGTTCGTGGGTTCGAGCCCCGCGTCGGGCTCTGTGCTGACTGCCAGCTCAGAGCCTGGAGCCTGTTTCAGAGTCTGTATCTCCCTCTCTCTCTGACCCTCCCCTGCTCACGCTGTCTCTCTCTCTCTCTCCTAGAAATAAAAAAAAAAAAAAAAAGAATATGTTAAAAAAATAAAAAGAATTGGTAAGGACGGTGGGGCCTGGGTGGCTTCGTCAGTTAAGTGTCAGATTCTTGACTTCGGCTCAGGTCGTGATCTCACAGTCGGTGAGATCAAGCCCCTTGTAGGCACGTCATCGGGCTCTGTGCTGACAATGTAGAGACTGCTTGAGAGTCTCTTCCCCTCTCTCTGCCCCTCCCCTGCTTAGGCGCACACACTCTCTTCTCTCTCTCAAAACAAATAAGGAAACATTAAAAAAAGAATTAGTGAGGACTGACATAATGTGTAAGACAATAAAATCCAGTCTAATCTACAGATAGATAACAAACTAGTAAGTAAAATGAATTTCCAAGAGAGGAAAAACAGCTCAAAGACAATAAATGGGAGTAGAATCTAATAAGCCACAAAGGTATGCTATAGTTTTTTATTGAGACATAATATTTCTCTCTACAGTCACCCCCACCTTTTCGACTCCTGCCTTCAGAATAAGTCTGATCTTGTTAGGGTTGGCCTGATTATTAACATAATGTGGCAAGAATGGTTAGTGACAACATAGGCCTTTTTCAGTTTGCTTTGCTGCACCTTCTCATAAGGAATCTCACATTAGACCTTTAAAAGCCTTCTGGAGGCTCCGAAGCCAAGCCAAGAACTTGCCATCAGATTTCCCCTGCAATATCTATAGATTTGGGTAAATTCTTCTCTTCCTGAGATCCCCCCAAATAGCCCAAGATTCCTGAGCCTGCCAGAGAGTGACCCTCCTTACTCACCTGTAAGGCTTGAAACCCTGTACGCCAGGTACCCGGCAGCTTTCCCAAGAGGGCTTTGTAAGCATTGGTTCCATAAAGTCCACCTTAGTTCCTTAAAACTGGCCATGTCTGCTTCTGCACACATTATTCTGAATATGACATTCCAATCCAAGTTTGGGTTATATAGGCAATGTTTCCAACTATGGCTTATTACGAGGAGGATAGATTCTTATTGAACTTATGCAAGTAATTATATTGCCACAGAAATAAAAATACCCCATAAGAGGGGCGCCTGGGTGGCTAAGCATCAGCTAAGCATCCGACTCTTGATTTCAGCTCAGGTCATGGTCTTATGGTTTGTGAGTTTGAGCCCCACGTCGGGCTCTGTGCAAAAGCGTGGAGCCTGTTTGGGATTCCGTCTCCCTCTCTTTCTCTGCCCCTCCCCCTGCTCTCGCATGTGCACGCTCTCCCGCAAAAATCAATAAACATTTAAAAAATAGTAAGAGTTTCCAAATTCTGGAGGGATTAGTTAGCGGGAAAAGATAAGTGTTTCATTTCTGTTTACAAAAGAACAATCTACGAGTTGTTACGACTATAGATACATTAAAAGAGAAAAACGTTCCTTAAATCCAGCAGCAATATTCCAAACCAAAGCCATAATTATCCTTCAGCAGTTCCCTCAGTCCCATGGAATTCATTGTTGCTCTGCGTGGTCTGGCAGTTTTATGAATCCATTAGCTTCTCCGCTGGAGTACTGAAAACCTTGACTCATTCTGGTGGTGTGGTCTCAAACTCACTTAAGCAATGCCATCAGAAGCCTGTGCCCCAGTCTACCTGGCACAGTCCTTTCTATGGGTCTCTGAGACCATTAAATCTTCAGGAGTTTTGTGAGTGGGTGACCATCACATTGGTAAACTCGAAGTTGACCAGGGTGGGCATGTTTACACCACAGTGACCAATAAATAAAATCTCTTTCCACCAGCCAGACCTAGTAGTGACACATTTACCGGAACACTGTTGACCACTTCCAGCTCAACACGTCCCACGCTGAACCCTCTACCTCCTCCCGTGAAACCTGCTTCTCATCCTAAATTCCCAGTCTCCATGTGAGTGATGTCACCATAGACCTAGTTGTCAAACAGGAAATCTCGAGTTGTCCCTGGTCCCTTTCTCCTGCTCGCTAACCCTATCAATCACTGAGTCTCGTCAACTCTCCCTCAGGAATGTTTTCCTGAACCAGTCCTGTCTGTCACTATCTTAGTTCACACTCCCATCATCTCTTGCCTTCACAATTGCAATAACCTTTTGAGTGATCTTCTTACTCCCAGTGCATCTGGATGCTATTTTCCCTGTAACGTTCAGAAAACACCCCGGTGCAAGTGAGTCACTTGCCGTCATAAAGACTATAGGTGGCTCAGTCAGTTAAGTGTCAGACTCTTGGTTTCAGGTCAGGTCTCCATCTCATGGTTCATGGGATCGAGCCCTGCATCGGGCTCTGTGCTGATAGTACAGGGCTTGCTTGGGATTCTCTTTCAGCCCTTCCCCTCCTCATGCTCTCAAACTAAATATACAAACTTTAGACAACAGACTATAGGTGGCTCTCCTTTACCGGTGGGAGAAAGTCCAGGGTCTTCAGCAGCACCCACAAAAGCCTGCATAACGTGGCCATGAGTCTTCTTCAGACTCATATTCCCACCCCTCCCTACCGTATACCCCATGGTCCAGTATGAATTGCTCATTGTTCCCTAAATGTGGTCTACCCTTTTATTTTAATTTTTTAATGTTTATTTATTTTTTTTGAGAGAGAGACAGAGTGCAAGCAGGGGAGGGTCAGAGAGAGAGGGAGACACAGAATCTGAAGCAGGCTCCAGGCTCTGAGCTGTCAGCACAGAGCTCGACACGGGGCTTGAACCCACAAACCGCGAGATCATAACCTGAGCTGAAGTCAGACAGTTAACCGACTGAGCCACCCAGGTGCCCCTGGTCTACTCTTTCAAAACTTTGGTTTTTTAAAAAAAATTTTTGAATGTTTTATTTATTTCTGAGAGAGAGAGACAGTGTGAGCAGGGGAGGGTCAGAGAGAGAGAGGGAGACACAGAATCTGAAGCAGGCTCCAGGCTCTGAGCTGTCAGCACAGAGCTCGACATGGGGCTCGAACCCACAAACCGTGAGATCATGACCTGCGCCGAAGTCGGACGCCTAACCGACTGAGCCACCCAGGTGCCTCCCAAAACTTTATGTTTTGGTCTGTGTTACTCCTGTCTGAAATCTTCCCCACCACTCAGAGCCCGGGAAATGTCTCCTCTTCTTTAAAGATCCAGCTCAGAGCTAATATCGTTTGTGAACGCTCCCAAGAAAAGGTCGTCTCCTCCACCCGCCACGCTCACAGTCTGTTTGTGCCTCTCATATACACCGAATCACACAGTGTTGTCACTACCTGGTTTAAAGGGATATAAACACACTGTAATGTGCCTTATCCCAGAGACTAGCACAGCCCTTGTAACATAGCTAGAGCACCAAACACGTGGGTGCTCAGATGGGAAGAACGGATGGGAAGGTGAATGAACGGCGTTGATTCCTATCTCTGGTAACTGGGCTGTTTCCTGATTTGTTGTATAAAAGCCCCCACCTTAAGCCCCTACTCTGGTGCCCCGAGCTTCTTATTCCTCCTTTGGTGCCCTGTGCGGCAACTTAGTCTTCACGAGAGCACTTCCTTGTGTAGCTCTTGCCAGACCTTTTGCTGGCTGGCGTCCTGCTCAGGAAGCCCAGGCCCCACGACAGAGCCTCTGTAACGGGCTGTCAGCCACCTGCCTGCCTGGGCTTCCTTCTAGTGTCTGCTGCGTCCCAGATGCTTGCGCGACCTGCCTGTCTAAATGGCTGGCCGGGGGCCCTGCTGCTGCTCCTTCTGCTTTCCCCTGGTCTGTTCCCAGAGTTTTGGCCATCTCTCTTGTCCCTTCCCCTGCCACCAAAGGAGTCCCGTTTTTATCACTGTCCAACTAGCCGATTAAGCAGAGCACGCTGATTAAATGTGTGGGCTCCCGATTCTAACTGCCTAGATTCAAATCTCACCTTTCCTGCTTCCAGCCAGTTGTGTGATCTTGGGGCAAGTCACTTCAGCTCTTTGAACCACGGTTGGCTCGTCTGCAAAATGGGCATGATAATGATAGCTACATCTTAAGGTCAAAGTGAGATTTAAAAAGGATGATGTGCTCAACATAGTACCTAGCGTATAGTAAATACTCAATAACTGCTTGCTGTCACTATTGTTTTTATGTTCCCAGTATCTAGGACAGAGTTGGCATTCGACAAACGTGTGCTGAGAAGGGCGGAGGAGAAAGAATAATAGTCACTGGCTATTCAAGGTTTCCTGATCCAAGTCGACTCCATCCGCGCGAATTCCACTCCCACCTCAGGATGTGAATACCTTGTGGCCATTTGGTTCCGACGCTTGGCCATTTCTGAAGTCCCACCTTCTCTAGGAACCCTTTGCAGCTGAGAGCCAATCGCTTTGTTCGTCCCAATCGGCCTCCACCTAAAACTCTCACAATTGGCCACTCCCACTTTTTCCTGCAATGACACACTTCCATCCTGATTCCTTAGACCCCCAGGTGCCTCAGTGGTGTGTATCTCTGGACTATACATTAGACTACATCCTAGCCCACCTCTCCCTCCCCCACGTGTATGTGCTTTCTGCAATTTCGGTGTCAGTCAGCCCTTGTTGCCACTGATCGTCAGGGCAGGGACTCCATGTAAACTAAGGAGAACAGACAGCCTCGGACGGAGAAAATGAATCAGAACTGTTCTGTGATGAGGGAGAGAAGATGGAAGCAGAAGGTGGGGAGGCGACAGGATTTGTATCTCCACTTACTTTTCACCCCATCAGGGGCAGAAAGCCAGCTGCCTCGTTGGCTACATTCCTCACAGAGGCCAGAGGGGCAAGCCTGGACAATGCAAATGAGCTGTGGACAGGACTCAGCCAAGGGGCCGCCAATGGGAGAGCAGAGGGGCTGGCCAGGAGGGACTAGAAAAGGAAGGTGCCCACGTATTTCTCAGCACCTTCTTTGTTTCCCCAAGCCAGCGAACTTCTTTTCTCCTAAAGACACAATACC
>NW_027527457.1:92315-92619 GCF_008692635.1 Crocuta crocuta | reverse complement strand
ACACAAAAAACACAAGAAAAAAAAAAAAAAAAAAAAAAAAAAGTTCCCTCTCAATAGATGCCGGAGTCTGAGAACACTCTGCAGACTGGGTGGTCCCGGCGTCTCCAGCCTTTGGTCTGATACTCCAGACTCCCGGGAATCTGTCGTGCACCCACTACGCACAAAGCCCTACACAAGGCAGTGTAAAGCCTAGGCGGAACTGGAAGCTTTCAATCACAGGCTTCGGCTGTGGCATCAGACACACAGCAGAGACGTGGTGACGATTGTGTGAGCATGAAAGAACAATTTAGCCCCCCAGCGCCCA
>NW_027527457.1:89904-92179 GCF_008692635.1 Crocuta crocuta | reverse complement strand
ACAATTGAGCCTACAAGCGCCCAAAGGGGACACGTTTAGCCAGTTCCTTGCCAGCTTCCTGCTATAGATCTACTGGCTTCACTTGGCCTTACCCAGGAAAGCGTGCTGTGAAGAAGTGCACGGGCACAGCGTGGCTAGGGCCCCTTGCCCAGGTCAAAGTCCATTCATTCACCTGTTCACATGGACTGGGTCCAGCACAGCTTCTTAGTTCAGTCTCAGCCCCTACTTGTCTTTTTTCCCCCCCCCCCCCCCCCCCCTCAGGCAGNGTCTCCTCTTTAGGGCGATGGTCCCCAGCAAAGTTGCCACAGGTGCCCAGCACGGATGGCCAAGCCCCGCAGACACGGCTGAAAACTCCCTATCCTAATTGCTCCTCCCTCGGTGAGGCCGGCCGTTGCAGCCGGGCAGCTTGACCTTTGCTGGGAACTCAAGAGCTGCCCGGGGTTTGGAATTGAATGGAAACCGAGGCAGAAGCCCTGCTGGCGTTTCTCCCTCACCCACCCCCGGCCTGTGAAAGAAGAGCTAACAGTGACGGGTTAAGCTCCTTATAAGGAAACGAACCTCCTCTTTCCCGTACGGCAATCGTTTGTGTGCTTCTATGGGTTTCAAATACCCTGCAAAAACTATCCCCGATAGGATTCGCCAAAACCATTACCCCGGGGGTGGGGGCCAACTAGGAGCCCGGGGAGCAGGGACGGGCGGGGGCGGGGATAAGGAAGGCGACTGAACCAAGAATTCGACGGATGAGTCATCAAAAAGAAGCTGGGAAAGAGAGCGGAACTAGTCATCTGAGCTACGAAGGAGGCGAGCAGTCATTAGTTGTAGATCGTGTCAATCACGCCCGCTCCACAAATGACCTGAGAGACTTCCGGGCCTCTCAGACCGGAAAAAGGGTCTCGGTGGGCGGTCTAAGTGCTTTGAAATCGGAAAAGACCGAGCGCGAGCGGCCGTCCTCGGAGCCTCAGGCAGCGCGGGGAGGCTTCTCAGAAAGATGGCGTTTGCCATCAAGGTCACATGGCCACTTTCAGAGACTAAACGAAATACTAGGTGAGAATAATAGGGACGGTCCCCGTGGGAACCNAGCACACTTGTATTTGTCGGAACACACCTCCTAGAAAACATCATCAAAACAAAATGTGAAGGGGTGGAGTTTCACTGGGACTCTCCTCTCTCAAGGAACAGGAAATGGTGGGGGAGCCCAGGGGCCAAGGTGACTGCAGAACTAGAAGGCAGCATGTATNCCCAGATCTACATTAGGCTAAAGGCTAGGCAGCTTGGTCTGACCTCTGACCTCTCACCCGTTTTGAAAGGTTGCCTTCTACATTGCACCAGAGAAGGTCGCCTAGAGTTAGGCTTTAGTTGATCCAGGATAGGATAAGAAATGTGAGTTAACCCCTGAACTCAACTGTTGGTGTGTTCTTTTGTTCATATTCTTCCCCCTTAATCTCCTAGCAGACGTTACTTTCGAAAACTGGCAACCCTGTTATAGCTGAACTACAGGATAAAAAGAGCTTTGTTAACTTCTTGGCCTGTCTGGACAGGGGGCCTCCACTCCTACCGCCCTGTGTTGTATATACCGGGAAGAGCTGGGGCGTATAAAAGTAGTTAGCGATCCAAGAATGGAATCACACCAGTCTAACTGAGTCCTTCCTTTTGCACTTAAGCCGTTTTCACGCTCCCCACAATGCACGCTCCAAACCGAGAGCTGGCCCGGGACTCGTCAGCACTCAGAGGAACCTGAAAAGGCAATGCCCGAGAGGGTAGCGCACAAGAGAAAGCCAGANGCTCATTCTTGCCCTCACTCAGCTCTGGCCGTCCCGATTCAAGCCGCCCCTCCGTCCACCCTCCACTGTTGTCCCACTGTAAGGCATCCTCAGACCGATCTGCTTTCAGTGTGATGGATGGCTCTGCATCTACTCACGAACGGGGCCTGAGGGGGAAAGGGGCCACCATCTCCTCCATTCGGAGGCCCCGGCTCTCCCTCCCCTAACCTTGCCGAGAAAAGGGCTGCAGGAATCCAAAGTGTGGCCTCAGAGGAGTGGATTTCTTTTGGGCTCAGTCATCCTAGAACCGTGAAGCCCGCTCTGGAGGAAACACCGCTTAAACCCGAGCTCATGGAGCAAACAGACCCTTTTAGGACAACCCCCTTGGCCACCCTAGGGACGCACAACAGTTTCCCGTGGTCAGGTCTGAAAGAGAGCCGCTATCATCTGTCACGGATATTCAAGCCATCAGCAGAGTGTGTGAGAGGGAGTGGTGGGTGGAGGGAATGGGGACA
>NW_027527457.1:89661-89839 GCF_008692635.1 Crocuta crocuta | reverse complement strand
TAGGGGAGGGGGCGGAGTACGCATCCCCAGGGGTACTCTGAGGAGAAGAGCCACAGAGGTGGCAGAGGAAAGGATGGCCATGAGGCCTGGTGTAGCACCTTTCCTTTTTCCCCTCTTATTTTCCTTTACCCAGACCCCAGAGCGCCCCCGAAATGGCTGGTCCTACCCCAAGGGAAGA
>NW_027527457.1:89198-89621 GCF_008692635.1 Crocuta crocuta | reverse complement strand
TCTCCCTAGATGCCGGGCAGCAGCTGGGGGCTCTAAACGAGGGAAGGCGGCTGCGGCAGCAGTGTGCCATAGTCCATCTCTGACACCAGGTGGCACCAAATTATAACCATAACTCCAAAGAAGCCCTCAGGAAATGGACCTTGAGAGCCCTTGAACTATTTCCCTCCCCCTCCTCGCTCCCCACATGGAACTGAAGAATAAGAAGCCTTTTGGACATGGTGGATAACTCTGCCTCGGCAAAAACGCTTATCCTTAAGCTAGGGCCGCTTCCGGCTACAGATTCCTAGGATTTAAATGTGGCCTTGGTCTCTGCCCTTCCTGGAGACCTGGTTCTCAGCTGCAGATAAGGAAAAAAGGTGATTTTCCTGGATGCTTTCCAGATGCCTCCACCCCGCAGAAGAGTTGTTTTTCTCCGAGGAGTAT
>NW_027527457.1:87351-89190 GCF_008692635.1 Crocuta crocuta | reverse complement strand
GCTCAAATGCCGATCCCCATTTGGGAGGACTAAAGCCTCCATTGTGGGGACGCTGGGAATGGCCATGTCCGCAAAAGGTTGCCATGCAGCAGGCCAGCCTCACCGCTGCTTCTTGCAGTCAAACAGGACTGCTTCCAGCACCACACACACACTCTTCAGATTCCCACTCCTAGGCTCCCGCCACCTCAAACGCTGTCCTCTCTCAGCCATTTCTGTTTGTCGAATCCGGCTCACTAGAATTCCAAGAAGCCCCCCTGGATTTCCTCCGGTCTGAAGGGACCGCCCCCTCCTCTAAATTACCATAACGACTTGTGCCCTTTGCCCTTTTCTTCTCCTTTATAGTATAGCTATTTGTGAACAGACTGCCCCTACGAAATTGTGAGCTCCCTGAGGGGAAGGGCTATATCTTGTCTTTTTATACCCTGTACTGATGAGCCCGGTAGGCACTCAATAAATAATAATAATAATAAGTAATAATAATAATGTCTTACATTGGGACGGTGCCTACAGTTTACAAAGCGCACTTACATCCATTTTCCCATTTGATCCTCAGGACAGTCCTATGAGGTCAGTGTTCCCATTCCTATTCTACAGATGAGCAAACAGAATCAGAGAAGTGAAACAACTTTCTCGAGGTCACACAGCTAGGCAGAGGCAGAGATGGGTCTGGATGCAAGTTTTCTGACCCCAAATGCAGTGTTCAACTTCCTGTCGCTGAACTGTTGGCTGGAAATTGCTTCGTGGAGACCGAAGGCAAGGCACTCATGGTGGCGACAGGGGAAAAAGAAGTTCCAAAGGTCACATCCCTCTTGTTTCATTTCTGTTCCCTTCTCTCCTCAGTCCCTTGTTTCCAAAGAGGATTGCAGAACGCAATCTTATTTTGTTGAAGAATGTCCTGGTGTGAGATGTCCTTGTGGATAAGAAGGGAAAATGTGGGGTGAAGACAGGACAGTAAGGTATCGTCACAGCTGGTGACTAATGGATCTTTGTCAGCCTGGAGGGAGGTCCCTGGCCTGTCCAATAATTTAATTAACAACTTGGATCAGGACATTGATGGCATGCTGATCAAATCTGCAAATGACAGAAAGCTGGATTCCGGAAGATCCCGGGGACGCCGTAATGAACCAGGCAAACGAAAGGTAAAGTTTCATAGTCTAGCTGGTCGAAGCCAAATGCTTAAGTGCAAGGTAGGGGCAACGTGACTTAATAATAATCTGTGTGAAAGAGGTTTCAGGGGTTTCAGGTGCCGGTAAGCTCATTATTTTTTGACATTCGCTACCGCAAATGCTAATGCACTGGGGGCCAGGATGCAGGAGATCACAGCTGTGCTTTCTTGTCTGCTCTTGAGACCACAGTGGAAGGTTGTCTTCAGCCTCGGACGATACCCGGGAACAGAGGCACTAGCAACCTGGAGCATACGCAAAGAGAGAGAGACCTGGAGCATGGGAGGATTCAAAGTCATAGTGTATGAACCACTGCAGCTGCTTAGCCTGGAGAAGGGATCGCCAGGATGATGGCGGTGGTTCAGGGACTCAGTTTCAAATACTGGAAAGTCCATAATATAGAAGAGGGATTCGCCTTGTTTTGCTTTGTGAGGGGGTGCTGTCAGAAGCAAAAGGGCACGTGTTATGGGAAAACGTATTTGGACTCAACCCAGGGAAGAACTTTATAATAGTTCAAAATGCCCAAATATTGTGCAATGGTCTGCTTTGAAAGAACAAGATTTTCACATCACTGAAGGTATTTAAGCAGAGGCAAGATAACAATTTGGCAAGGAGGTTGCAGAAGGGAATCAAGCATCAGATCATAAGGGAGGGGAATTAGGCAACCATTACGGCT
>NW_027527457.1:83339-87275 GCF_008692635.1 Crocuta crocuta | reverse complement strand
CCTTCAGAGTAGGTACCTCTTAACCTGTTATTATCTCTGCTTCTAGTTTCTCCTCCTCCAGACTGCCCTGCACCTAGGCTCCAGAAATATTTCCCTGAATACTTTACCATGAGACCTTCCAGCTCAAATATCGTAGAATCTCAGTAACCCTAGTCATCTGGTTTGGTCCTTTATCATATGCTCCCATTGCCTTTGCATCATCCATATGGAGTGGTAGTCCAGTCACTGCCTGATTATCTCTGGAGCTGCCTACCTTTTGGGACAGCCCATTCTAATTCCAGAGAGTACTACTAATCATTAAGAAGTTCTTCCTTGGGGCGCCTGGGTGGCTTAGTCGGTTGAGCGTCCGACTTTCGCTTAGGTCATGATCTCGCGGTTCGTGGGTTCGAGCCCCGCGTCGGGCTCTGTGCTGACTGCCAGCTCGGAGCCTGGAGCCTGTTTCAGAGTCTGTGTCTCCCTCTCTCTCTGACCCTCCCCTGCTCACGCTGTCTCTCTCTCTCTCCTAGAAATAAATAAAATATTAAAAAAAAAAACTGTTGGTAATAAATTGTACAAGGACCTCAAGAGGCTGGAATCATAAGCTGAAACTTTTATTATGTTCATTATAAAAAAGAAAGAAAAAAATAATCTTCCTTATGTCGAACCCAAATCTGCTTTCCCCTGACTTTCACCCATTAGATCTCAGAACCTCTAGAGTCGTACATAGAACAAATCTGCAGCTTCTTCTTCCCCTTGAGCCCAGCAATGATTTGCTGACAGTGGACAAATCTCTCTCTGGATTTGCCAGTTCTCTCACTGCTCTCACCACTTTTTCTCTGTGTATACTTTTGTTGACATCTCCCTTGAGATGTGATGCCTGCACTGAACAGACCAGTGCAGAGTAGCACAAGATGATCACCTCCTTTATTCTGGACATTATACCCTCATTAATATAACCAAAGGTCAGAATACTTTTTGTAGCAACCAAACTGTGATTTTGACTGATAGCTCATGATGAGTGCTCATTTACTCTGGAACCCTTTAAGCCACCTCTCTCACATCCTACATTTGCAGTGTTAAATTTGGGAGTTCAAATAAGTGACTTTATATGTGTCCCTAGGAATTTTCATTTTCCTATAGTGAGTCCATTACACCAGCCTCTTGACATCTGTATGAATTCTGAGTCTGTCATTTCACCTTTTGGCCCTCTCTCTCCCAGCTATATGTAATTTTCAAATTTGACCTGGTGACATGGAAACAGAACCCTTTTGTGTGTAATCATTCGACCGGCTAATAACCCGCCTAGGTTTATCTTTACCCACTCCACATTTCTCCATGTTGTCCCAATGATAGCACGAGGGGACGTTTTGTTGCACTCCATCGTGATACATTTTGATACATCATAGGTATAGGATTCTCCTCCTGTATCCATCCAGGCACCCTAGCGAGGGAAATGCGCTGAGTGGGAAATTATTTGTTTGTCCTGCTTCCAGGCAGGGGCTGAGGCATCTTCACTTCCTTCTGTAAGTACTCGCCAGCCATCTTTTAATCCTTTGTTCTAGAATCTTGCCCTCAATCAATATTAAACGTATTGATCTGTGACTTGTGGGATTGATCTCTTCCCATTTCTAAGAGCGTGGAGTCACGTTTGCCCAGCTCTAAGCTGCAGTGTGCATCTTCTTTGCTCTCCGGGGGATTTTCAAACTTGAGGTGCAAGCCCTTGCAGTGTCCTGGGCTGTTATCGACCCACACTATGAGATGGGAGTTACTCAGAGCTGCAAAAGGCTCTCTTAGCCTAGACTGCTTTTAGGAGTCTCTCTGCGGTGCTGCTTCGTCCTTTCCACTCTGAAAATCCTTCTCCTTGCAGAAGAGAAGGAACACTAGAGGAGCTGGGGGGATTCTGTTTTCTCTCTCTAAAACAATTAGCAAAAGAAAGAGTGCCCTATCACGTGTCTGATAAGAGTCAGACTCTTCTGCCATTACCTGCCTTTCCCATCTGATTCCTCACCCTTTATTTATTTTTTAAAATGTTTTATTTATTTCTGAGAGAGAGACAGCATGAACAGGGGAGGGTCAGAGAGAGAGGGAGACACAGAATTTGAAGCAGCCTCCAGGCTCTGAGCTAGCTGTCAGCACAGAGCCCCACGCGGGGCTCGAACCCACAGACCGTGAGATCATGACCTGAGCTGAAGTGGGTCGGATGCTTAACTGACTGAGTCACCCAGGCGCCCCATGATTCCCCACCCTTTAACTTGCATCCTCTGATCCCATCAAGCCAGTCCCCTCACTGCTCCTCAAGCGTGCCTAGACCTTCTCATCTTTCAAACTCAGGCTGAGGATTTTCTCCCAACTGGGAGTGCCCAGTATTCTAGCCACCCACTCAAATGCCACTGGAGCAATTTCTCCAGCGACTTTAACCTTCATCATACAGTTGAAGTCACCTGCTGGACTCTGCACTTCATTTTATCATAGTTCAGTCTTGCATTCCCTTTTTAAACAATGTTTGTTTGTTTTCAGAGAGAGAGAGAGAGAGAGAGAGAGAGGGAGAGAGAGAGAATCCCAAGCAGGCTCAGAGCTGTCAGCGCAGAGCTCTATCTCCAGAACCGCAAGGTCACAACCTGAGCCAAAATCAAGAGTTGGGCGCTTAACCGACTGAGCCACCCAGGCGCCCCTCAGTTTTGTATTCCTGACAGTATGCACCCCCAAAGGAGATGCCTTCTCTCCCTCATAGTATAGAAATCAGCATAGGACCAGGCATACAGTCCTAATAATCGTACTCACTTCCTATGGAGACTTCCACAGTGACCAGCCTCTGGCCCTTCACACGCACCACAATCTAGGATCCCAAGAGAGCTGTGTCCAGCTCCCCGAAGGACCAGTGTGGAAACCAGACAAACTGGGGGATACAGGCTGGACCCGGTCCAGGCACTAATGATTTTTGGATTGTGAAATGAAACCCAAGTATATCCTTAGCTCCCCTGCAAACAAGGAGCTGGGCTTTTTAGCTGGGGCTCAGGGCTGGTAGTCAGTAATGGGGCTGAGAACACTGAAGCTAGCTGGGCACAGCACTACCTGCCAGTTAGACTGAAACCTTGCCTGTCTTGAAGCCTATCTCTTTCAAAGGTGTGCGAGACTGTCTGTAATGTCTTATTGATGGCTACCAAACACGATTGGATCTGGGTTTGCTATAGCACCATGAATTCTTAAGGGAGAGGTGATGTCTAAATCCCCCCCAAATTGAGAGCTTCCTAATTCAGAGGCACATACATACACACACACACACACACACACACACAAAGAGGAGGCCCAGTTCGGTAATAACCTGAGATGGAGCAGTCACAGGATCATAACAAGGACCCTTAATTGACCTGAAAAGTTCATGTAATCCAGTCCTCTGCTTTCAGGAAGATGACCAAGAGTGCTTTCCTTAGTAAGGTCGTTCCATTTGGTCACTGTTATTGTGGAATTACTGAGTGCCTTAGCAAGGTTTTTCCTTATGTCTAATGTAATCTTTTCCCTTCTGCCATTCTCTGAAGAAATGGAGAAGGGACCATCAACTGTCCTCATTTAAGAGTTCAATTTTTGAAGATGATATAGCACACCTGGCACGCAGTAGGTCTCCACAATTATTAAAGGTTGCCTCATCAGCTTCCTTTCTAAATAATAATAATAATTTNTATGATTGGACTGAATCCTAGGTCTGTTTCTAACACAACTGTGATGTTGGCCTTTTCTGGACGCTTTTCCCTAATTATAAAATAAGTGGGTGGGACTCCATGATTCTGAGATGACTACTAAGTCTAAAACTCAGGCCCCGATGATTTCGGAGCAACTCCATCCTATAGTTTTGTTATTAGAAGCTAGTGTTCACATTAGTTGGGGAAAGAACACAGGGAGTGAGAAAGGGAAGGAGGAGCGAGGGGCAGAAGCAGGAGGGAGCAGAAAACAGGTTCTTCA
>NW_027527457.1:81961-82453 GCF_008692635.1 Crocuta crocuta | reverse complement strand
AAAACAGGTTCCACACTGTGGACTCATTCAACTTGTCACCCATCCTGTCACCCTCCTCCCAATTTTCTTTTGCTTTTTTAACCAAACTGTGTGGAACCGATCATTCCCTAACTCTCTCAGCCCCATGCACCATATTAGTATATTTGTTCTCAGACTTGGTCTTTGTCACTATCTCGTGTTGGTTCATCTCCCTCATTTTGTCAGGGTCACTTTGAAGACTTCTATTCCTGGTTTCTGAGGTGACAGCAACCTGGCCCAGCCGGCACACTTGATGAGCAGACTCCTGGTTCAGTCCTTCAAGTCGCTAAGAATAAGACGAACTACCATGACGCTAACCCCACGGAGGCCCGTTGAATCTGTCCCCCAGGGTTGCCAGGGAGCCACTGAACGCAATCCTGGAGAGTAATCGCTCCCAGGGGCCCCAGCGACTTCTCCAATTTTAATTCACAGAACAGGAAACAAGTATCCCTGGGGAGGAGAGGGATGCTTGCT
>NW_027527457.1:81262-81937 GCF_008692635.1 Crocuta crocuta | reverse complement strand
GGGTTTTCTTTAGTGTTTTAAGAACTTTTCTTTAAAAAAAAAAAAAGCCAACAACAACAAAAAAACACAGCCTTTTGGAAAGAGAAATGACAGACACAAAAGAGACTCTGTAAAGAAAATGGGGCGAATTTCTGATACCATTACCCCAAGGGCAGAGGCGGAATATTACACCCAGGGGCCCAATCATGACATGGCCTCCACTAGAACCTCATTCACCAAATCTAGGGTCCCCTGGTCTAGCCAGGCCAGTGCTCATGGCCTTTGGGGAAAGCAGGTCACCCTGCGGTCTCTGCAGCCCTCCACAGGGGCACAGAGATGGCTGGAGGGGTCTCCCCCGTGGCCCTCCAACCCCTTTCAGCAGTAGCCCCTTCCTCCTTCCACCCCATGGTCTTGCTCGAATCTGTTTGTTTCTTGGGGGTCATGTTCCTTGGTTGGATTGTGTGAGTGCTGGGGGTTCCAAAGCCAGACAGACATGGGCCTGGAGCCTCCCTTCCAGAGCCTCTTTGCACTCGTGGGTTGGAGAGGCATTTGTTCCAAAATTGTTTTAAAAATCAACAAAAACAAGACCCAGAAAAAAGACCAAGTCTGGGGGAGAAAGAGCTATCCTGCTCTTTAAAGCTCCCAAGTCTGGAGTTGGTCGGTGGTGCAGTTCCAAGAGAGGCGGAAGGCGAGCCT
>NW_027527457.1:80061-81247 GCF_008692635.1 Crocuta crocuta | reverse complement strand
TGGCCAGCTGGTGCTTTCAGGCCCCCAGGAGTGTCTGTGGTCAGGCTCAGGGAGCTGGCTTCAGCTGCTGTTCCACGGGTCCTCGGTTTCCCGAGGACTCATTTGCGTCCCCATTTGAAGGGTTTGTTCAGGTTTACTTCCTTATTTGTGTTTTTGTACATGCGGGTGCATGTCCACGTCTGTCTTTGTTTGTGCAGGTGGGTCTGCTGTTGGGTGTGGGTGCGTGCGCATACATCTATGTCTGTGCGTGTGTGCGTGCGTGCGTGTGTGTGTGTTTCTGTGTGTGCGTGTGCGTTCGTGGATCTGGGAGGGAGGGAGCCAGGAGACAGGCTGTGCTCTGGACTGGAGCTATACCCGGGTAGTGGAGTGTGAGTGGGGCAGGCCAGTACTGTTGAACCCTGCAGCAAAGGTGTTATAGGGGTGCAATGTCTGCAGCCCTACCAGGGAGTTGGGAATCATAGTGATGGTGTTGGGTGTCATGAGTGGGATGTCATCAGGGGAGCGTCGCAGGGTCAGCGTGTAGTCAGGCAGCGCAGTGAGGCGCAGTGTGTCATGGGGGGGACCAGCCTCACATTCGTGGTGGGTGGGGCCCAGCTGTAATGCTGCCAGCTCCTCCTCAGGAGCAGCTCCCAACTCAGGGGCCCCGGCTCCCCTCTGAGGGCTAGGCTGACGCAGGGGCTCCTGACGCCGTTTGTCCTTGCGGTAGTAGAGGGCAGCGAAGGCCAGAACGTTAAGGAACAGGAGGGAGGCCCCCACAGCGATGGTGACACTCAATTCGGTGGAGTAGTCACGAGGGTTCTCCACCAGAAGTGGCCCCGCATCCTGGTCCCCGTTCCAGGACCCTTGGGCATTCTCATTGCTGTAGGCAGGGGAGATGGCTGGCCGCTTGGTGCTCCAGGTCTTGCCGTTGGGCCTGCGAGTGATGTGGGAGCTGTGGGTGGTATCCGGGGGCGGCACTTTGGTGGTTGTGGACGTATAGTGGAACATGTCATGCAGGTTGTATAGGTGGGGCACCAGGTGTTTCCAGAAGGCCACCTTAGTGGCCCGGTAATGATCACGGACCCTTGGTTTCAGCCCGATGTGAAGGTAGAGCTGGTCTCGGGGATTGTATTTGGACCAGGCCACTTCCTCAAAGCGGTTGGCCTTGGTGTGAATGAACTTGGTGTCCTGGGGGACCGGCTTGTTG
>NW_027527457.1:75227-79995 GCF_008692635.1 Crocuta crocuta | reverse complement strand
GGACCCCTGAAATACCACATGGAAATCTGGGGTCACCACTCTACCTACATGAGGAAAGGGTCCAGAATTCTTCCTCACACACCCACTTCTGAACCTCATCCCCAGTCCACAACTGCCCACCATTTCCATGTTTTTCAGGGTCCCTCCCTCTGTCCATACCCCTCCTTTTCCCCAGGCCCAGAATTCCCATTGCCAACTGCATCATGGAAACGGTCTCATCCTTCCCTGTGCCCATCCTGTAAAGTCATGCCATAGATGCCTTTTCCTCTCACATGCTATGGACCATCCATCAATCTTTTCAGCTGCCCAGTTTTTCCAAGAACCCTCGAAAGGCTCTTGATGCATGTACTTTATTCCCACTTCACCTAGCCTCGGACCATCTACCTAATCGAACCTTACCTAACCCCCACAGATCTTCTGGTAACTCTCACTCCTGCTCGGTCCTAGTGCTAGCTGAGTTCTGAGCCTCAACAAAATTTTCGAGAAATGGTATGAAAGATTCAAAAGGAGGACTTAGGAAGGGGGTGGAAGAGCTTACCAAGCAAGATTTGGGGAGTATCTTTAAAAAAGGAGATGATGGANACCTTCTCCTTACCCGGTCTTGGCAAAGTTGGTCCAGTAGGTCATGACGACAGCACTGAGCATAACGTCATTCTTGGAGAAATTGCAGGGGAAGAGGTCAGTGGGGCCTACCATAGGGACACCAAAAACGTAGGGTACCTCGTCCCCATGAGCTGCATCTGACCAAGCAGGCTTCATGAGGCTCTGGCAGTGATGGTAGAAGGCGTAGAAGTAGGTAGGTGAGCCGTAGCGGGCATGCAGATCAGCGGTCACCACTGAGGGCTCCACCCACTGGTGGTCAGTGAAGAGCGCCACCAGTGTTTTGCGGCGGGTCTCAGGATTGTCACGGTCTGCCCAGTCTGTGTACATGAATTTGATGGTCTCCCGCAGGGTGTCCTTACCCTCAGGATAGCCATACAGATTGTCCACGAAGTTGGAGACTGAGTAGTCAAAGTCAGTGCCGGAGACGCCATCCTCAGGGTCCACCACCCCTTCCACAAACTTGAGCCCCTCGCCCTGGTTGACACCTAGCATGATGTCATAGTTGAGAAACTCGCCCTGCTCCATGAGAATCTCGGGATCATCAGGAATGACATCACCATCAATCACAGGGCCAAAGGCCACGTGGTAGCGGGCGGGCTGGATGTCCTGCTCTACCAGCTCCTTTGCACTCTTTTGACGAAGACAGTCCACCATGTCCACTGTGTCTAGCACATTACAGCCTACCTTGTCTGCCAGCAGGCTGGTATACTTCACTGGCTGGTAGTTCACAGCCCAGCTGGACAGAGCAGAACCACTTTGGATGATGGCCCTCTGGAAAAGCCCTGCAGAAGATAGACGGCACCACGTCAGACCTCTCACGTCACCCACAGCCTAGGCCTCCCTTGCCTGTCCCTGAGGGACAAACTACACACTTCCTCACTTCTTTGTTACTGAGGCTGCCCTCTGGGTGGAATGAGCTACGCGGGAAGAAGAAACCTTTTGGCTGGGATGATGGATGAGGACCAGAGGAGGGGTTGCTGGGCCCCTGTGCTGACTGGACCCCTGCCTGCTTTCCTGCTTCCTTGTTCCAGGAGCATGGTTGGTAACTTGGGGGTTAAGGGAATGCCAGAAAGAATTAACCCTTCGGGTCCCAGACATCAGCTTCCTTATGCTCCCTCTCTTTATCTCTCCTTGTCTTCCCGCCTTGCTTCCTGCCCAGCTGGGCCCAGCTCTGTGCCAGCGCACCACCAGGGAGCCGGCGCTTCCGCCACAAAGGGGTCTGTTTCATGAGAGATGAGAAACGCAGGCAGGAGAGAGCCTCACATTCTGGCAGTTTGGGGAACGAGTCCCGAGGGCAAAGACCTTGGGGTCTGAGAGTCTCCAGGGAACGTGCCCTCCCAGGGTGTAGTATCCGCAGAGACTTTCCTTTTGCCGAAGCTACTGAGGGCTCGGATCCAGTTTTCCCCTGGCCGACAGGGAGCCGGTCCCCCAAACTCAAAAAGTGGATAGGTCTTCCCCCGCCTCGGGGGGGAAAAAAAGGGTATCATGCTCTCCTTGGCCCCAACACTCCCAAAGGAGGGATAATCATCTGGCCCTCAGGCGCACAATTCCTGTCCTCTAAGAGAAAGGCAGTTTGCAAGGGTAGAAAGAGAGGGAAAGAAATACAGATCACTGTTTAAGAGACAGCCTCACTCTTCAAAAGATTTTTCTCCATGAATCAACGGCAGAAAGACAGAGAACAACCCTTTACAGCAGCCAGGCCCCTCAGGAGACAGAAGATAGCACCACTCCAAGAAAGGCCTTCTCCTCCCAGGGAAATCAGAGGGACTACCGTTCCGCTTTTCAGACAGGGGCACCCTCACAGCCAGTCACTACACCCTCCTTTGTGGAGAAAGAGATTCCTGTCCCCATTACTGTCACCTGGAAACACATTCAAAGGCGTGATGCAGCTCCCACCCCGGTCTTCCCTCACCAGGGTAGTCCCTGGAGGGACAGAGACAGAATTTCTAGGTCAGAGAAGGTGATTTTTCTCTCTCAGAGAGACAAGCCTTCTTCAAAGAGACTGAAAGTCTTCCTGTGACAATATCACTAACTCACGGGGTTGACTTCGACAAAAAAACCTGTCCTCTCCCACAGGTTTCCTCACTTCAAAGAAGGGCACCTATTTCAGGAAGACCTCTTCATGAGAAGTTCATGTTTGCCTCTCAGAGACAGAATGTGCCCTAGAGTCCAGAGGTGAAGAGAACTTCTCCTGCTGAGCCAAAAAGGGGCTGTTTGGCTCCCTTGGAAGNGCCTGCTACCAGACCCCCGTCCCTTAGAGAAAGCCCACAGCGCAGGGCACTGGTCCTCACTTCAGACCCATCTCCTCGCTCAAGGACAGTTCCCCTCTTGTATAGACTTGTTCTTCAGAGAAAGACAGAGAATGAGTGTTTCTTACACCTAAAGATGAATTCCCACCCTGGGTCTCTACCCTGAAGTCACATGTCCTTCCCTAACTNTTCATAACTGAAAGGTTTCCCCTGCCCCCCCCCAAAAAAAACCCCCCACTGTCCCTTCAGAGAGACAGTCTGCTCCCACTCACCCAAATCCCACTCCGACATCAGAAAGAGGATCTTACTTTCTCAGGATATAAACAGGGTTTTCTCTTTCCCTCCCTCACACTGGGAGAATTACTTCTTCTTCCCCTAGAGAAGCATTTCTGTTCCAGGTCTCCCCACAGGGATACCGAAATGGTCAGAAGGGGGACAGCTGATTCCCCTGGGCACACCGGNTTTCAACTTCAGGTTTTGCCCCAAGTGTTACTCACCCTCAGAGTGATGCGACAGCGTGAGGAGGCTGACACAGGATGCACCGATGCCCGAGCCAAAGACAGTAATTCGGCGGGGATCGCCACCGAAGAAGGCAATGTTCTCACTCACCCAGCGGAGAGCCTGGATTTGGTCAAGGAGCCCGTAATTGCCCTTCGCAGCCTGGTCGCCAGTGCTCAGGAAACCTGGGTTAGACAGAGGGCATGAGGACAAAGGACAAGCGTGCAGCGTGGTTCTTTCCACATGGCTACCATGTGCCCTTGCTCCTTTCCACAAGGCCCGGCACCACCAATATAGAAAGGACCGGCTCCTTGCCTGCCACCCAGTCTCTAGTTTGAAAGGAGGGGTCTCCATGCTATCCAAGGGGATGCTCCTGCCCAGCTGGGGAGACAGGTAAACCGCAGGAAGTGCAAATGGCCAAGCCCCTGATGCGCTACCCAGGACATTCCACCAAGCGCCTGGCAAGATAGAGTGGAAAGAGCGGGGGCCCTGGAGTCAGATGGTCCTTGGTTCGAGTCCTGCCTCTACCGCTTACTGGCCATATACCCTTGGGCAAGTTATTGAAAATCTGTGGGCTGTAGTTTCCTCTTCTGTACAGTGGAGATAAAAATGCTTCAAAGGGTTGAGGCACCCGAGTGGCTGAGTCCGTTAAGGGTCCGACTCTTGATTTCACCTCAGGTCATGATCTCACGGTTTGTGAGATCCCGCTCCGCGCTGACAGAATCCCCTGCTTGGGATTCTCTGTCTCTGTCTCTCTTTCTGCCCCTCCCCTGCTCATGCCTGCACTCTCTCTCTCTCTCTCTCTCAAAATCAATAAATAAACTTTTAAAAAATGCTTCAAAGGGTTGTAGCAAGAATAAAACAAGCATTTCTAATACACTCAGCACTTTGTAAATCTAAAGGTACTTCCCTTTCCCCTTCCTCCTCTCTCTGAAGGAAATGAAGATCCCAAGAGGCCACCATCCCTACGCTCTCCCTGTCCTTCCTGTATGAGGTAGTCCATCTGCACTTTGTTCCGGGGCCTCAGATGGCCCCTCTCCTCTCATTGTCAGGGCAGGTTCTCATTTCCCTTCCTCCAAGACCTAGTGAATCAGAAACTCTGAGGGGTAGGCCCAGCAATCTGTGTTTCTAACAAGCTCTCCAGGTGATTCTGATGCCTGCTGAAGTTAGAAAACCACTGGGTTAGACCATCTTTTTCATCTGGNTCCTCTCTTCCCCGCCCCGCCACACGCACACACACACTGCTTCCATTTCATACTGATCCTGCTGCCTCATTTCATCTCCGTTCCTTGCTCCCTAGGCTCCTTGGAAGGCTCTACCCTCTCCTGCCCTGGGCTTTCGGAAGGGTTCTTCCTACGTGCGTGGTTGTGGCACTCCTACACGTTAGAAACCCATACCTGGCTCGGTATTTTTTGACC
>NW_027527457.1:65911-75218 GCF_008692635.1 Crocuta crocuta | reverse complement strand
TTAAAAGTTCAGTCGCAGCACCTGGGATGACCTTTGTGCGAGGCCATGTTTGAGGAGGCGCCCTCCGCTCACAGAGAGCTCTCTGGCGGTCCACGGGCAGAAGCCAAGTTCAAATAGATTCAGGCAGGCACAAGACCTCGTCACGGTCTTTCCCGAGTCCTTCTGTTTCTAGCTTCTGTGGAAGGGCTCATTTCACCCTCTTCAAGGGTGTTATTAATTTACATTTGGTACAATTAAGTATGTAAAGCACTTAGTTATTCCTCTCAGGACCGAGTCACAAGCCCTCTTTAGCCTCAGGTTCCCAGCGAGGAAATGTGAAGGAATTAAAGAAAGCCTGAATGAGGGTGAATGGAGAAGCCCTTGTTCCTCTAGACAAGGGAAGCCGCTTCTCCTTTGCCTGGCNCCGCCTGTCCTCTCTCCCTTCCTTCCTACTTCCTCCATATCTTCTTTCCCTTTTCTCTTATTTAAGCAACAGCAGACTTGGCTTCAGCCTTGGCCGAGGTGAGGTATCGTTCACTGAAATGTGTCAAATACATCTGTCCTATCAGCAGGAAGAGCCTGTGCTTGAATGTGGTAAGGGAGATTGGTCCGACATGTAGCGATTCCCTGGGTTAGGAACAAAAAAGCCTGATAAGGGCTGGGTGGAGGAGTCAACCATCACTCTCTGCTCCCTTGGCTCCCATGAACCTCGGGATGAGAGGCACTGAAGCAAGCGGATGACGCCATGTCAACCGTCCTTACTACAAGAGTACTGCATGAAGTGCTATTATCCGACGGGATCAGGAAGGAGATCCAGCAAACGTGACCAAACATGAGCACACAAACCCCGGCTGGCTGTCGGGAGAGCAGTCACTCACTGCCAGTTCCCCAGTAACTCAGCCACCCACAGAAACCACATGAGGGCAACGGCTGAAGTCCCAAACTCCGTGAACTGTCAGAATAAATCTGAGACCATCTCCCTGGGTCCAAGTTTATACTGCGGTACATGGGAAGCTGCTTGTCAACAGAAGATAAGGGAATCTGGCACAGGTTACCAAAAACAGATATCTCTGTCACTCAACCCCTGATGTTTACCAGGTTTTCAGTTTGCCTGGAGGGTACCTGAGCAAAGATGTAGGATTAAATTCTGGCACCCAGAATAAAACTTGGCAGGCCCCTACTTCCTCAGCCCCAGGGATGTCCACATCCTATATCCTGCTGGGGTTCTTTTGTTGGTCTTTAGCCTCCTGGGGTCTCCTCAAATAATAGGATGGGATCCACAGACTGGCCTGTGACATTCTTCAAATAAATGATTCACCCAAGATGTCCAAAGAAGCACCTCAGAGTAAACCATCTTTTGGGGCTCAGTGCTTCCAGAAAAACCGAAGGGAGGCTGAATGTGTGCATGTAACTGGGGTCCAAAACTGGCCACCTGATCTGGGAAACTTTGAGAAACAAAGCAACAAAGTCTCAGCTACACAGCAAAATCCCCAAGCGGCAGGGACAAATCGATGTTCTGCATCTGGCGCCAAGAGACAAAAGCATGTTCTATGAACCCAGAATCCAATCAGTGGCTCATTGATTACATTTGTGTTCCAGAGCAGGCAGTGAAGGATACACAGGAAGGGGTGGGGAGCTTCTTACCAAATCTCAGTTTATGACTCCTTCTGACCTGTGGGTAATACTATTGTGATCATTAACTGCTGAAGTCCAAAGAATAATACAGTCAGACCTTCGATTGTGAGTAACTTGCTCCGCGAGTGTTCCGCAAGATGAGCAAACATTTCTAATAAATTTTAACTTGATAAATGAGCGATGTCTTGCACTATGAGTAGTACGCGACGCCGAACCGACGTTCATGATCACAACTGAGCCAATGGTTCTCGAAATTCACTTTGATATACGAGCCCTTTGGATTACAAGCATGTTCCCAGAACGAATTATGCTCGCAAACCAAGGTTTTACAGGATTCCTGCCCCGAGATGTGCTGTTCTGGCTATTCAAATGAGAGGAGGTGGTAAAGTGGCAGGGAGGGGGGTCTTAACCTGAGTTTCAGGGATGAGTTTTGGTGGTATCCATGGAAACATTTTTATAGGTTTGTGTGCACACATTTTTCTGGGGCAGAGTCCATAGCTTTCATTAGAATCTCAAAGGGGTCCAAGACTCCCCCGAAGGTTAAGAACTTCTGATACAGAAGCCTAAAGACTGGCAAAGCTGAACAGTTGTGCAGTAATCGGTAAACCAGGGTACCACAGGGAGCACTCACCCACAACAGCCTTCTGTGCAGCCCACAGCTCTCAAGTCACGCTTCAAATCCTGAATCTCTCCTTCTGCCTCCTTTCTCTGTGTCACTCTTTTCCTCTTTTCTCCCCGCTCCCCGTCCCTCTCTTCCTTACTTTTCTCCCCTCTTTCCCCCTCTCCTCCACTCTTTCTTTTCCTGTATCCCTAGGTGTTCCAATAATATGGACCGGAAGCATGTTCTTAGTACTCTCTGGGCTTTCCAATAAAAATGAAAGACTGGAGCTTTGTGTTTCTAATTATTTTTTTAAAATTTTTAAAAACGTTTTTTTTTTACTTTTGAGAGAGAGAGCGACAGCGTGAGCAGGGAGGGTCAGAGAGAGAGAGGGAGACACAGAATCCAAAGACAGGCTCCAGGCTCTGCTGTCAGCACAGAGCCCGACGCAGGGCTCAAACCCACGAACTGTGAGANAGCACAGAGCCCGACGCAGGGCTCAAACCCACGAACTGGGAGATCATGACCTGAGCTGAAGTTGGATGCTTAGCCGACTGAGCCACCCAGGTGCCTCTGTGTTTCTAATTCTGAAAAGCAGCTGAGGGCGCCTGGGCGGCTCAGTCGGTTAAGCATCCGATTCTTGATTTTGGCTCAGGTCATGATCCCAGGGTTGTGGGATTGAGCCCCATATCAGGGCTCCTCACTGTGTGTGGAGCCTGCTTGAGATTCTCTCTCTCTCCCCCCCGCCCAACTCTGCCCCTCTCCCCCACTCACAGTCACTCTCTCTCAAATAAATAAAGTAGCAAATTACTTTTGGCCTTCAGCTGCTGTGTATGTATGTCTGTATACCTGTATGACCTTACTTCTATACATTCCTTACTCTTCAGGAACTGTGCAGCCCTAACGTGTGGGTTTACAGCTACCTTCGTAGTACCATTTTTACTGTCAGAGACTCAGATCCCCTTTCTCAACAGGATAGAACACTGAAGGGAGCCTTGCTGTGACGTCTGAGGCAACTCAGAAAGACAGAGGAGCAGCAGCAGAACCGTGAGACGCAAACCCAGCAGCCAGCCAAGAGAGACCAGGGAGAGGCCCTGCGTGCTTCATGCCCACTATCCAGATGCCACCAAAGGGACACGGGCTNAAGGGGAAATAAAGAAAAGCTTGCCTTTCTGTGGTCATAAACTGCTGCCAGAACTGAAGCACCAGGGCCCCTGGGATTAGAACTGGCAAAAACAGTACACTCAGAAGCAAATTAAAATAAGGTCCTGTAAGCTTGGACCCTGAGCCTGCTGTGGATTCTGTGTCTCCCTCTGTCTGCCCCTCCCCCACTCACGCTCGGTCTCTCTCTCTCTCAAAAATAAACATTTTAAAAATTATTTTAAAATAATAAATAAATAAATAAATAAATAAATAAATAAATAAATAAATAAATAAATAAAATAAGGTCCTGTCAGTCAAATGGCCATGGAATAAATCATGCCATTGCTGGTCCGGCACCCAGGCCTACAGACCTGATTGATGTACAGCCTAGATCCCCTCCCACTGGAACCTTGAAGAAACAAGCCCTCCAGGTAAGAAGTTGCCTTCCTCATGAAACTACAGGATCTGTGACTGCATGTGCCCTCTGAGGCCTGAGTGAGCATCTGAAGGGGAGCGAGGCCCTGTATGTGTAGTCACCGGCTCTAAGTTACTTGTTTATCTCAAGACCTTGGCCACAGCTAGGCATTAACAGTCACCAAGGAAGATACGGCACAGAGGGGTAGTCTAAATCACCCAAACAAGCAGGTGGATGACAGACTACGTGTGGGGAAGGACACATGGGTGTGGATGAGGAGGCGTTTGGGAAATAAGAGTGTATGCGTGGCGGTGTAGTTTGTGTAATGGAGTGGGAGTATAGAGGGAAGTAGGCGTGGAGAGAGTAGTAGAAATGTGTCCGTGTATATATACAGGGTATAGACGTGTGGGGTATGCTGAGGTGTGGGGGTGAATAGAGGCGTGTGTGCACGTATGGGCTTGGATGGCCAGGTGTGGGTATATGGATGTGTACATATTTGTTGGGTAGGGTGGGGGAATACGTACATACCTACACTGGCTGTATGTATCCAGGGTACGTATGGGAAGAGTGTCTATGTATGTATGTGTACATGAGAGTGTGGGTATACGTGCTAGAGGCCTATGGGTGTCTACATACCGTGGGGAGATACATAAGTGTAGTGCGCAGGATGCGTACGTAGACATGGAATCAGGGATAAGAGGCATGTGTGTGTGTCCTATTTGTGTAAGTGTGGGGTGGGGAGGTGTGGATGTGCAGGTATGGACGTATATGCATGGCGCGGGAATACTGGTTTGTGTTCATGTGGGGAAGGTGAGGGACATGTATGTGTATGCGGGTGTTGGAGTGGATCTGAACGTAGGCTGTGCAGGAGAATACAGGGGTGTGTGTGTGTGTGTGTGTGTGTGCAGAAGGAATATGTATATGCATTTAAGGTATATGTATGTGGGGATTGTGTGTAGATGTGGATGTGCAGGGTGTGGGTCTTTGCATAGAGCATATACATGGGGGTACAAGGAAGTGGGAGTGTGGGTGTGTGTAGTGTATATGAGTATAGATGTGGGTATGGAGATGTGGAGGGAGAGATCTATGGGAATGGAGGGAGCAGGAGATATCTGTGTACGTATGGGGTATGGATGTGGAGTGTACAGAGGTACATGGATATGAAGATATGTGTGTGGGGGGGAATTATACATGTGGGGGAGTATATGGAGTGGCAGGGGAGCGTGTGTATGTGAGAGGCAGTCTGTAGATGTGGATGTGGGGGCCTATATGTTTACGGTTATATGTGTGCATTTGTGGGGCACGTGAGAAATGATCATGACCATGGAGGTGTATGGTGGGCAGTGTGGATGTGTGACCGGCTAGAAGGAATATGTTTGTATGGATGGGGGTTTTTAGGGATGTGGGCATGGGCAAGGGATGAGGGAAGGACACCAGAAAATCAATGGGCCCCGCAAAACCTCGGCCAAGCAGAAGTCTGAAAGAGGAGACCTGGCTTGAGACTTAAGAGAANAGCCCTGCATCAGGCTCGCGGCTGTCAGCGCAGAGCCCGCTTAAGAGACTCTGTCCCCCTCTCTCTGCCCCTTTCCCACTTGCGCTCTCTCAAAAATATATAAGAAACATAAAAATGTAAAAACCACAATAAAATAAATTAAAAAAAAAAAGAAGGGGTGNCAGGAAAGGGCCTGGGGACACCAGGGAGCTCCCAGCACTTGGGGAGGGGCCATGTGATAACAAGATTTTGACTATGGTCATCAGCACCAGCTAGAGACCCAAGGCCAGCATGAAGTCCCCAGCATTCTTTCCTCCTTCCCTGAGAACCCAGGCTTCCTTCTAGGCACCTAGCAAGGAACCATACCTAGCACCCCAACACGATAGTTGAGGGTGATGACGATGACGTTGCCATAACTGGCGAGGACGCTGCCATCAATCATGTTGCCCGTCCCTTCCATGTAAGAGCCTCCATGGATGTAGACCATGACGGGCTTAGCGCCACTGTCCCGGATGTCTGCAAGGAGAAGGGGTGAGACACAGGCTGGGTAGGATGCCCTTCCTCCCCCACCCCCACCAGCCCTGGGGGTGGGGTGTGGGCAGCAAAGCTATCCCAGGTGCCAGGACACCATCGCCAGCTCTGAGGACAGGACTCGTGGGGACTGCTCAGCCTGGAGCTCCCAGCGTGGGCCAGAGACTTGGCCACAGTTGGACTTGAGTGACGTTTGTGAAGACTCTGGGCTCAGCCTCGCGGCTGAAGGCAATCAGCCATGCCTGATACATCCAGGCTTAGGTAGGCCATGGCTGGGCTCTGAGGACGGGTGGGGGCAGGAGGAAGAGGAAGGGCTGGTCTCTTAGCTGGATCAAGCGAGTCCCTGCCCCGGGCACCCAGGGGTCCTGGGACCTGACATGGCTTCAGAGAGTGGGGGCTGGGGAGCCCTGCAACCCCCAAGACTAGACCAGTTACATGGAAATACGGCCATTGGCAGCAGCTGGCCCCCCAGTGCAGACAGAGACAAGAGGGGTGGGAATAAGGGGTGGCACAGGGAGAGAACAAGGAAGGATGTGGGTAAAAGGGGGTGAATGGCAGAGACGGGTGGGGGGAACCTTGCTGACATGGCTTCTCAGCCATGTGCTCATTTACTCCATTCTCCCCGGGCGCCAGGCAGACTTAACTGGAAGCACGGGGGATGGGGAAGAGGAACTAAGAATGAGAGAGACCTCTGCCCCCAGCCAGCATGAAGATGAAGACGGAGCCTCCCCGAGGCCATTCGACCAGAGACCTTCAAGCAGCTGCTCCTAAGCCCAGGCGGCCGCCTAGAGAAGTCTCCCCGCCTGACCACCTCCACCTGCAGCCTCTCAGGGCGTGAGCTGGACCAACACTCCGCCACAGCAGCACGGCCCTACCAGCCAGCAGCGGGGGTCCCCCTGAGCTGCTTGGCCCCTCCAGGGGCAGGGAGGTAGAAGGGGATGCTCCTTACTGCCAGGCAGACACACCCTGTTTTCCCCAGGAGGAAGGAAGACTGGTTCAACCATCACGCAAGGATCCCATGCCATCGACTGACTGGGCTGGGCTGTGGTGTCCTGGCCTCAGCTTGACATTGTGGCCCCCTGCCTTTCTGGCCCTGTCCCGAGCCTGTGGCAGCCCCTGGCCCTGAGGCTGCATCTCTCTTTCTCAGAGATGGCCGGGGAGGTCCTGGGTTGTGCTCTGCTCCAGCCCCTTCGGTCGTCGCTGCCTCACTCCTCAGCGCAACATCCTGCTGGGCCTCTCTCCCAGGAGCCAGTCTCCCCATAACACACAGGGGTCTCCGCAATGAAACACAGGTATCTCCTCGCCATCCGGTCTCCTCCGCGCCTCTCCTCGGCCTCCCTCAGCCTTGCTTTCTCTCCACTCTCCCTGCTAATCAGTAGGGGCAGGTGCCCGTGAACCACAGAAGATGGGGGAGGAAGCTGCCTCTGGCAGTGGCCGCTTCTACTGGGGGACTGAGGATGGGGGTAGGGGACCGGGGCGAGGAGGATGCCCTCCCCTCGGCTCTGCCTGCGGCCCCCTGCTCCGGCCAGCTGTGTGCATCACCCTGAACTCCCAGCGGCCAACCAGGCCAAAGATGGATGAACAGCCCAACAGCCTCATAGAGGAACAGAAACACACCAACGGACGGACAGACAGACAGACGGGGCTTCTCCCCATCGAGAGGGGGAGGGGCTCTGTGCCATGCACCAGCCGCCGCGCCCTGCAGCCCCCAAATACCTTCATCTTCATCCCCGTCATTATCCGCTAAGTCCTCGCCCTGTTTCTTAGCGCCGGATCCTGGGGACCAGACACGGGGAGACACAACAGCACAGAACAGAGAACAAAACAGAGAGAGAATTCAAAAACAGCATGACTGCAGTGTGGCCCAGCAAGCCAGCTCTGGGCTTGGGCCCAGGACAGGCAGGAGGGATGGCAAGAACTGAGGGAATGGGTGGGCTGAGGCCCAGACCTTCATCAGGATGATGGTGTTGCAGGCCCCTGCTGTGCTGACCTCCCTGCACCTCCCTGCCCCGCCTCCCTGTCCCCAACAGCCCGTCTCCACTGACTACCTTCCCAGTTAGGAAGGAGGTAGCAGCGTGTGGACCAGGGCACAGAGCCAGAGACCCACTCAGGGAGAGGATTTCTTCCGGGTGGGATGGGCTGCGCATGTGTACGTAGGCAGGCTGAGCTGGAGAGCAGGGGCAGGCACTGAGGGTGAGAGGTGGTGTCGCCAGCATGTTGGACATGGACGTGAGCTATTCGGGCAGAGACGGGTACCGGGGAGCCCAGCCCTGAGCTACCTGGGCCCAGCAGGAAGGCTCAAGCTGGGCCTCAGCTGACCCTGATTCCCAGAGGAGAAAATGGGAGATGAAGCTTTCCCTCTGGTCTTCCTCGCTGAGGGTCCCCTGCTCTGGCTAATGGCAAATAGGGTTCCTGCTCACAGGAACCAGGCCTAAGAGCAGCAAGTGCGGCTCTGAGATCTACAGAGAGCCAGAGAGGGAGGGAAAGAAGGAAAGGGGAGAAGGAAAAAGGGACATGAGAGAGAGAAAGAGAGATGGAGAGAGAGGGAGGGAGACAGAGAGATAGCGTAATGGTAATAGCTCCTACCATCTACTAAATATTTACCATGTGCCAGACATTCTACTTCTGCCATACGGTTTGATCCTTACACCCCAGTGAGGTAGGCACTGTCTCTATTCCTGTTTCATTGATGGGGAAACTGAGGTGCAGAGAGGTAAAGTGACTTGCTCAAGAGCACACAGCTAGGAAGTGCTAGAGGTCAGATTCAAACCCAGGTTTGCTTGACTCCAAAGCCCGTGGTCTTTCCACTGCACCATGCCACCTTTCCGGGACAGGGGCAAAGGGAAGGAAAACATCAGTGAGAAAAGAGGTGGAGTGTGGAGCGGAGGGGAGAGAGGGAAGGAGAGAAAAGAAGGGACCAGAGGAGAGAAGAGAGACATTCAGGACCTGTGGGTAAGCTGGCACCAACTCTCCTTCCTGTTCTAAGTTGATGAGAAGTGCATCTTGAACGCGGCTGTGGAGAAGAGGACCTACTGCCTGGAAGCTGGTCAGAGCGGGGAGACCTAGGTCATTCTGCCAGCACCCCAGGGCTTACCCTCTTGTCTATGACACCAGACGCTCTCAGCCTGGAGGCAGCAAAGAGCCCTCTTTCTCAGCTGGTCTGGGCTCTGGTGACTGAATTCCCTCACAGCTATTAATCAAAACAGGAACCACCCTCATATTACAAAATGGCTTTTCGACTAGGGCAAGAGCCCGGCCCTGAGAGGCGGAAACTGCCTCTGGCTTCCCGAACTTCCGGTGGCACCTACCGTCTTAGCACCTGCCAGTTACCGCCCTCAGAAACCCTGTGAGGCATGGGATAGCATCGCCCACGCAATGGACAGTCCCCCACTCCCCCGCCCCAAAGGAATGCCTCATCCCTAAACATGAAGTCCCTCCAGCTTGATGGAGGTGGAAGTGGGGGGATGGGACAGGCCTTCACCCGGAAATCCTTTACTTCCTGTGGGCAGGGACT
>NW_027527457.1:65239-65878 GCF_008692635.1 Crocuta crocuta | reverse complement strand
TTGCCGCATGGTCCCAGCCTCCTCTGCACGGATGCCTTTGCTCCTTTGGCTTAGCACTTGCTGAGCAACTCCTCGTTGCCATGCCTGTCATCACCAGGCCAGCCAGAGCACCATCCCCCATCCCAACACTTGCTGCTGCAGGATCCCAACCACGCCAGTCCCGTCTACCCTATGCACACCACAATCCTAACAGCCTCCGGGGGCATATCTCCCCCCAAGAAGCAGGGTCTGCAATTTCATGCCAAGTGGCCAACAGGCCCCAGATAGGGAACTAATCTGAGCGAGGAAAATGACCAAATGNACCAGGATAGGAGCTTCTTTAGAGCAGTGGTGAGGCCTTTACTTCTTTCTAAATCTTCCCTCTGCCTCATATCCCTCCATAGCCCACAGTCAACAATCATGATAGGGAAATGTTTGCATTTGAGTGGAGCTGCCAGGGAGCTCTCTAGGCCGACCTCTCAGGACGGGCTCTCGCTGGCATCCCGGGGAGATCATTCCTCCTAGGAGGTGGTGACCATGAATGTCATCTCCTCTCGCCCACCACCACCCAAGGATGGAACCCATGAAGAGCAGGTTTATGAGATCCTCTTCCTGAATTCATTCACAGGACAATGGAACGTTAAGGCCAGAATGGTCCCC
>NW_027527457.1:63258-65113 GCF_008692635.1 Crocuta crocuta | reverse complement strand
AAGTTTTTCTGTGTGAGTTAGCAAAAGGGCTGCGACTCAGTCAGGCTTTGTGGGTCCCAGTCTTTTTCTCAGCTCCTTCCTTTGTGCAAAGAAGCATCTACTGATGGCCTCCTGCCCCGGGCCGGTTGTGGGGGTGTGGTGGACCACTATCCCTAGAGCAGCAGGCTCAGTGCCTCAGCATGCATCAAGAGCTCAACATGTGGCTTCCCGGAATCTGCCCCTAGAGACTCCTCCTCAGCAGGGGAGCATCCGGGCCCAAGGAATCCTGCCGGCCCCACTCAGGGAAACCCTGCCCTAGGATTTCAAAGGAAAAAAGACTCCAAGCTCACCAACAGGTTGTACGGAGCAGGCTGTGATTCTCCACCTGTTCCTTAAGCTGTTCCGGGTTCCAATTTGGCCCAGCCCATCCACATTTCACCATTTTTTCCAGAGTTGGGGAGGTGGGAATGACCAGATGGGGGCTGCCTTGTGTGCTACAGTGGAAAGAACACTGCCCCAAGGGTCAAGAGACCCAGGTTTTGGTCCCAGCCATGCCGCAGACTGGCAGTGACAGGCCCTCGAGCAGCAGCAAGTCACTCCCCTGGGCCCGTTTCCTCATCCGTAAAATTGGGAAACTGATTCCTGCCTCAGAAGCTTTCAGAGAGGTGGGGGGGGGGATTTTATGAGCTAAGCATGAAAGCGCTTTGTGGAAAACATGACGTGGTATATGGACAGGAAGGATCACTGACCCAGGGAGACCAAATTCCTCCCAGCAAGAGGGTAAATTTAAAATTCAGGATCTCGCACCTCCTTCAGAGTCCGGTAGTTCCCAGGGACCCCCAGGGTTTGCCACCAGACTAGTCAGGGTCACTCAGCTAGGCTAGGCTTCTTGCCAGACGTGGAGGCGGGACGACTTTGGTCTTAACTGCAGGGCTGGAGAGCTGAGTCTAGACTTTGGACCCGGGAAAGAGCACGGAGGGATGAGCTGCTGGCTCCCCATGCCAGGAAGAGGGCAGAGCCCCTGGCTCCGTCTCCTTCCTAGAGTTTTCCCCCCCGAGGTGGAACCACTGGGCTCTGTCTTCGGCACATGCACTAGGGTGGAACTTGGGGCTGGGCAGAACTGGGGGTGCTGCTGCTGCTCTGAACCTGCCTTAGGCCACCGAATCCTCCCTGAAAAGCAGCCAGGGCCCTTGGATAAGGTAGAGCTTATGCCTGCTCACTGACCGCCCCCTGAGCCTGGGCTACTTGAAGGAAGGCTGGGTCCTCAGGGGCAAGGGCAAGTGGGCAGGCAGCCCTCCCTCTCTCTCTCTCTCCCTCCCCGCCGGCTCGCTACCTACCTCCTTTCCTACAAATTTTCTTGTTGGGCTTTCGGGCGCATTCCTTGGAAATCCGCTTTACTGTAAAATGAATAAAAAACTAAAAAATAACAGGAGGCCTCTGCCCAGGGGCATGCACCCCCCCACCCCCCCAGGCCCCAAGAGCTGCTCTGCGGGCGGCACGTGGCAGAGAGCCTGTCCCACCATCTCCTGGTTTCTGTCACTTACCTTANGAGGCACCTACGCAATGCCCACCAGGCTTGCCCCCCGCCCCCCACACGCACCCAGCTCCCTTGGCCACACACACCTACCACCTTCCAAAGCAGGCGGAATGGCAACAGGGGGGCCTGGTGGAGCCAGCATCCTCCCGCGGGCAGCTGCCAGCAGTGACCCATATTCCCCCAGGGAACCCCCATCCAGCACTCTGGCCCTAGATCTGTCAAAGCTCTCGGGCCTGGCCAGGCCCCTCCTGGTCACAGTGTCACTCACACATGGGAGCTCAGACAATGCTGGGAGAGGGAAGAACAGGGAGGAGGAAGGGGGAGGCAGAGCAGAATGAT
>NW_027527457.1:61364-63224 GCF_008692635.1 Crocuta crocuta | reverse complement strand
GATGGAAGCCACAAACACAACAGGGCGGGTGGGAGGCGGGGAGGGCACAGTGCCCGGCCGAAGCACTCACCATCCTCCGTGGGCACATAGACATTCAGGTAGAGGCAGTCTTCGTTGGGCTCCTGGATGTAAGTAGCGACAATATCCAGGTTGGCAGTGAACCAGACGGGCAGCATGACTTCGGGCACGGCTGTGTGGATGTTCTGGGGGCACACTGGGGGAAAGTGCGTGGCGTTCCGGATGCCCGACCAGGATGGGGGTGGCTCGGGGGGCAGGAAGCGTTTCTCGCCGATGGGGGGAGCTGCGTAGGGCACCCCCAGGTATTGATCCACAGGCCCCAGGATCTCACTGGGCAATGGTACCCGGGCACCCCTTAGCTTCCCAAAGTGAGTATTGACTGTGGGCGCTGGGGCCTGGGTACTGGCCCTCAGCACCAAGCTGAGGAACCACAGGGTGAGGCACAGGTTCCGGCCAACGGTGGACTTGGGGCTCAGGGACAGCGAGGGCGGGCCAAGCCGCAGCCACATGTTCTGGGCAGGGGGACTGGCAGGAAAGGCAGACTCCGGGGTCACAGCATCAGCCCCATAGGCAGCCCCTTCATGGCCACACTGACTTGAACCTCAAGACTGAGCTCTTGAGGGACACCTACAGGTGCCCGGCAATGCAGAGAGGTCGTCCAAGCACCACAGCTTCAGAAAGGGGACTCCCTCAGGGCCAGACAGGCCTGTGGAAAGAGGGAAGCATGCGTCATCCAAGATGGCCAGGGAGGGCCACAGAGCTGGGTCTTTAGGGCCCCACCAGGCTCGGGCTGGTCTCCTACAGTTAGGAGAGCTCTCCCATCCCAGGGCTTCCTGGGCCCCACAGACAAGCTCCACTGCCCGTCAGAACCAGTCTAGGTGCCTGGCGGCGGCTGGAAAATCCTAGGGGATGGCCCCAGTGACAGTTGTTGCCACTGCAAAGCCCCCAGGCCCCAACTCCGACTCCTCAGCTGATGGAGCTCATGCGGGTCAGCTGGAGCCAGAGCAGCATGTGGGAGCAGGGGGTGGGGAGGACTGGACACGGAGCCCAGGTCCCTGAGCCCACCACATGTGAACACCGAACTCTCTAGACCCCTGGACCCCGCAACCCAACCCCGCAAGGGGACCTCCCACCTCAGGAGAGGGTAGGATTGTGAACCTCCCAGTCTGGGGTTCCGGAAAAGCAGCAGATAGGCAAAGGGTCCCACGGAGGGATCCCCTCACCCTCGGCCAGGGCAAGGGGCAGGACGGCCACTCACCAGAGTCCCCAGGCCCTCCTGCGCCCTTCCTGTACATTTCTTCTCAGCCCTCACTGCTCCCAAAATCTTCAGCCTTGGTCCTTCCTGTCAGCTATCTCTATCTAATTCGCATGAGTGCCAGAACTGAGGCAGAAACCGCCCTGCCTAGCACCCCAGGCATTGTTGATACTCAGCCAGTGTAAAATAAACAACGGAGTGTGGGGGACACACATTCAGAGACTCATGAAAATAAACTCACAAAGACTCAAAGAGGGAGTGCGAGAGACCAAGCCAGGATCACAGACACTGCGATATTCACTCACAGAGACATATATTCCAAACCCACAGAGATCCCCTCATATAGTCCCACATTCTGAGACAGAGAGCCTCACAGAGCCAGAGTATCACAGAGAAATACATTCAGAGACACACACAGAGACTTACTGAAACAGAATCACACACACCACATAGGTAAATATCCAGAGACACATGCAGCATAATGGTGACACATAGGTGGAGACAGAAACAGGAATAGCAGCACACTCAAGATACACAGGCTTTCTGACACACAGTTATACAGTCAACACATATACACAGGAACACAG
>NW_027527457.1:60990-61315 GCF_008692635.1 Crocuta crocuta | reverse complement strand
TATCTCCCGCCTTCCAAGATTGCCGGCCTTCTCCTTTAAGAACTGGCTAAAGAGGTGGGGGAGGGAGATTGGGAACGCCCGGGAATCGGCCACCACCACGAGAGGGGAATGAGAATGTGTGTGTGTGTGTGTGTGTGAGAGAGAGAGAGAGAGAGAAAGAGAGACAGACAGACAGAGACCGAGACCGAGACCGAGACCGAGACCGAGACTGTGACTGAGAGAGGGAGAGAGCAGGAGGGAGAAGGAAGGAGAGAGAGGGAAAGGGAAGGAGAGGGAGGGAGAGAGAGCACACAAGCTAGAGAGAGGAGAAAGGGAGGGAGGGCGG
>NW_027527457.1:60575-60925 GCF_008692635.1 Crocuta crocuta | reverse complement strand
GGAGAACATGGGGTTGAGAAGGATGGGGAGCATTGGCTGGAGAATGGAGAAGCCCGGGATTGGGAGGGGATAGGATCGGGTCAAGGTATGGGCAGCTAGAGGATGAGAGACCAGGGCAGGCGGCCTCACCTGTTCCCCGGGCTGTTGCGGGCGACTGAACCGGGCCGCGGACCACCCATATCGCCTCCAGGCCAAGGGCTCCGCACCTGAATCCCCGAGATCTGCTCTCCGGCAGCCTGGCTGCTGTGCCCGCGCACCGAGGGGGCGCGCTGCGCGTGCCCGGACACGGGGGGGCGCGGTCCCTGCCATTAACTCCTTTTGTGCCAGAGATGGCTCAAGTCCTGGGGCAT
>NW_027527457.1:51738-60488 GCF_008692635.1 Crocuta crocuta | reverse complement strand
CAAGTCCTGGGGCATGGCCCGATTCCTCCCCAGCTCAGGCACGCTCTGCTCCCCCTCTCTCCACCACACACCTCTCAATTCAAGACAGGTGATCCTCCAGGGCAGCTAGCTCAAACTTTACCTGTAACCTTGAAACAAAGGGAGAAACTGAGGCACGGTCTGCAGGAGCCCCCAGTCGTGCTCTACAAAAGACAAGCCTCTACCTGGCTCAGCATCCCTCGCCTCTTCCCTCCTCAGCACCAGTACCACTCTAGCAGCAACCAGCCGAGGGTGGGGGCACTTTGCTCTCATCTGTCACTCTCCCAAAGGTCAATGTTGTTCCTTCCTGCTGCTTCTGCTGGAGCTCGTCAGACTGAGACGGGCAGCCGCCCAGTTGTCCCACCGTGGAGTCTCTCCCCTCCAGATCCCGCCCTTTTTGTGTCTCAGGTTTGGGCTTCTGTATATGTAGCGCACCTGTCCAGTTCGTTTAGCCCCCCCCCCCGCCCCACCCCGCGTCCCTCAGTGTCCCTTATCCCAGCTAAGCCCCTAACCCTGTAGTTCCTCAGAATGTTCATGGCAGGGTAGAACAGATCAGAAGAAAGCTCTGGCCAGGTCTGCCTTGACCCTGCCCGGGAGTTCCGTTCCTTCTGCGCACAACTCTTGAACTCCTTAAGTCCCATATGAGCAAGGGCATCGTGGACCTCAAAGCGGGATTTTATTATTATCATTATTTTTTATTTTTTAGAGCTTGGGTATTGACTGGTGCTCCTGGTTTTNACCACCCACCCACGGGGCTGAGGCTGGTCCTCTTCCAGCCCCAGCTGGGCACACCACAAGACTCCTTTGTAGTAAACCGTTTGGTTCTCCTGAAGAGCCTTAGACCCACGGCCCCAAACCTAAAGGTAGAGGGGTTGAGAATGACCCTGCCACAGTTCCAAATGTGATTCTGGAGCAACAGTTTGGGGTTTTCTCTACAGTAAAATGGGAGTAAGCAACAGTCACCCTGGGTAACTGCCAAGGTGGGTCGTGTAAAAACAAACAGTCCCAGCAACAGAGCAGAGAGGGGAAAGGGTCCTTCCTTTTACTGGGTCTCTCTTCCTCCTGGAACCACACTGGCCTTCCACCACCAATTCCATTGTGACACTTGCCAACAGAGGGCAAGTCTTCATCCCAGAAATGTGATGCTCAGGAAAGTGCTCTGTCTAGGAATACTGCTTGGTGCACAACAGGGAGTGCACAAGGTGGCAACAAGGGTAGGCAGTGTCTGTCACACCCTCCACCCGGAAGCTTGTTCAAAACCCAGCATGTGGGATGGACGGAAGAAGAATCAGGTTCTTCTCGTAACGGCCCCTCTCCCATCCTAGTGGTATATCCCTCATGGAGAGAAGCTACAGAGAACCCACAACACCTCGCTCAGAAGGTTAAGATGCCCTTCTTAAGAAACTAAGGGCCACCTGGGTGGCTCAGTCGGTTCAGTATCTGACTTCAGATCAGGTCATGATCTTGCGGTTCCTAGTTCAAGCCCCAAGTCAGGCTCTGCACCGATGAGCGGAGCCTGCTTCCCAGCCTCTATCTCCCCTTCTCTCTGCCCCTTCCCCACTTGCCCTCTCTCTCTCTCTCTCAAAAATAAATAAACATTAAAAAAAAAAAAAGAAGAGGAAAAAAACCTTAAGGGTCCCAACCCACATAATATGTTGCCAGGCTGGAGAAGGAAGGAGATAGTAGCAATCCAATTAGAATCCAGGAATTTAGGGGATAGAAGGTAAAAAGGGGACTCGATCCAAACTGAACAGAACAGAGGCTCTGACTGCTTGGTCCAGCGCCCAGCACTCTCCTAAGAGCCCACCCTTACTGGACATGCAGAACTCACACACTCCCTTTGCAAAGAAGCTCTGTGTATTGGGTGCAACAACTCTGGGGTATCTATATAAATAATATACAAAACCCAACAGCTCAATGCCTCACATTAACAAAAATACTAAAAACTTATTAAAAATGGAGCCTGAGGGAAGAGCCCCAAGCACTACTGGTGCTACCCAGAGAAGGGGATTGAGAACTGAGAGGAAAGGGTGGGGCCACATCCAGGGCACAAGCTGTTCTTCCAGGTGGCTCAGTAGCGTCCAAATATGTTGGTACTGGGCTGTGGCTGGGTATCTGTGAAAAACCAGAGATTATCAGGAGTGGGAGACCAAGCAGGGGTGTGGCTATGCCCAAGGACAGCTACTCCGGTACCAAGGGAAGGAATGTGATGCCATGCTTTCCCCCACAACCTGGGCCTGAAGCAGTCAGCTCAGCTCCTCCCCGCTTCCCCCCTCCCCACCATTCAGTCTTAGGGAGGGGCTCTCTGTGGGGAGGAAGGCGAGCTTACTGGAGAGCTGTTGTTGGAGCTGCCTGACCAGAGCTGCTGTCTGTTGCTGTTGCTGCGTCTGCTGAAGCCCCTGGCGCTGGAACTGAGGTGGAAATGGGGAGCGGAAGATTGAACTTGACCTTTCTGCTTCCTTCCCCTTCCTCATCTCCTGCCCCCCTTTTGGAAGCGCCAGGCCTTTGCCTCCCACTCCTGACCCCCTGAACGCTGTCCCCAACCCAGTTCACTGGCTGTGTGCCCAACTTGAGCAGCTGTCCCAGAGCCAAGGCTAGTAGTCCAGCAGCTACCTGGGGCTGGGACTGGGGCTGGGGTTGGGGAGGGGCCGCCTGCTGCTGCTGCTGGTGTGCCTGCTGCTGCTGCTGCTGCTGCTGCTGTTGCTGCTGCTGCTGCTGTTGCTGCTGCTGTTGCTGCTGCTGCTGCTGTTGCTGCTGCTGCTGTGAACAAACGAGGTATGTCTAAGGGGAGTGAAGGAGCTGAGCCTCAGAGGTGGTGGCAGGGAAGGGACCCGGTCCACTGCCCGCCCCCCATCCCAGCAGACAGCTCCCAAATCTCTCCCACTAGGAACCCCCAACCCCCAGAAGAGCGAAGGGCGAGGAGAGGGAATCCAGGAGAGGGAATCGACTCCGTAGGGCCCTGCTGCACGCCAGCCATTCTGCCAGAAGGAACGACCTGGAGGGGCTCTCCCCTTCCGGAGGCTCCTAGGCCCAGCCACGATTCCCATCCGGGGCCTTACCCGCAGGATCTGCTGCTGCTGCTGCTGTCGGATGTGGTACTGCTGCTGCTGCTGCTGCTGCTGTTGCTGCTGCTGCTGCTGCTGCTGCTGTTGCTGCTGCTGCTGTTGCTGCTGCTGCTGCTGCTGCTGCTGCTCAGGCAGGATGGAAGCTGATCGGACGCCAGCCTGGACGCCCTGCGCGCCCAGCGGTGTCATGGTACCTATCATGGGTGTTTGCTGCAGGGTCTGGTGCGAAAACCTGCAAAGACCAGCGGTCCAAAGGTCAAGGCACTGGAGCGGGATGGGGACAGAGGGGGAAGTAGAAGTCCTGGGTCCCTGAACGGAAAGAAACGTCAGCAGGTCATTTCATTCATTCCTCCCATCACTAACCAGAAGAGCCCTTTGGGTTCACACAGATTTCATGGTTGGGGAATCAGGGACAAAGACAACACCCCATTTTAGTGCCTCATGACCTCCACGGTTAGGAATCTTACAATCCTGTTTTAGCTGTTTTTCTCTCAAGGAAATGAAAACTGGCCTTAGTACAGGATAGGCGTTCTATAAACACCCACTGAGGTGGTTTCTGGTGGTGGTGGTGGTGGTCCCGCGATCACGTTCCAGGATACGAAAGATGATTGAGCTCTACTGCTCTCCTGCCTTCCCAAGCACATCACTGCAACAGGCCACCTATGGCCCCGGCCCCCTGTCTCCAGTCTTCCCTCTCCTTCCCTATGCATCCTATCCCTGTATCCCATGTTCATCTGTCAACACATCAACTCACCATATGGCTTTCCCGATCAAAAGAGCTCTTGGTGGGACTGTGTCTCAATTCTGTATCGGGTACTCAAGGCCCTATATCAGCCTGCCCATCCCTGGCCTATCTCCTGCTACTCTCCCAGCATGAATCTTATACTCTCTCTGAGCTCTTATTCCCATCCTCCCAGCCACCCTCCTCACTCTGGTTCCGAGATCTCTGTCCATGCTATGTCCTCTACCTGGACTCCACTCCCCCATCCTCCACTCCACAAATCCAAATCACAGTGATCCTTCAAAAGCCAACTCAAGGGATGCCTGGGTGGCTCAGCTGGTCCAGTATCCGACTTCAGCTCAGGTCACGATCTCACGGTTCATGAGTTCGAGCCCTACGTCAGGCTCTGCCCTGACAGGGTACAGCGTGCTTGGGATTCTCTCTCTCCCTCTCTTCTCTGCCCCTCCCCTGCTCGCTCCCTCAAAAAGAAAGAAACTTAAAAAGAAAAAAAAGGGCCCACTCAAATCTAACCCCCTTCGTGAAACTTTCTCTGATGACTCAGGCCCACAATGCCATGATCTCATACCTTTTTGGAATTCCCATGTACTTCACTGCGCACAACTGTGCCCCTGATGATTTCTCTCCTCATCGTGTTTTTTAAATGTTCTTCTGTGTGAGCCTCGTCTCCCCAGCTAGACTAAAAGTTCCCTGTGGTGAGGGACTTTGTATTTTCTAAGATCTCTCCTCACCCTACCCCATCCCAGCTCAGTGCTGGCCACACAGTGGGCAGCTGACATATATCAATCATTTATTTATTTATTTTTGAGTGAGAGAGCGAGAGCGAGGGCGAGAGCGAGGACAAGCAGGGAGGGGCAAAGAGAGAGGGAGACACAGAATCTGAAGCAGGCTCCAGGCTCTGAGCTGTTAGCACAGAGCCCACCACAGGGCTTGAACTCACAAACGGGGCTCGAACTCTCGAACCGTGAGATCATGACCTGAGCTGAAGTCGGATGCTTAACCTACTGAGCCACCCAGGCGCCTCCAACGGATACTTCTAAGTAAAGGACTTTTCCTCCAGTCCACTCCCCAGTGTTCTAAATCCTACACTGCAGAGCCTCAAGACGTGATTCCCATGTCTTAATTAAGGCATGATGAGCATTCAGCACGGTGGGAGGGCTGGTTGGCTAGTCTGTTCCAGCGTGGACCTCCTCTACTACTGGCTTAATGGCTTCTTACCACACAGTCCATCTAAGAACCCGGGATCTTTCCTTATCATAGTTGTGTGAGTGATTTCCCCTCTCTGGGCCTCGAAGAAATATCGGGCAAGCGGATGTGAGACTACTGGTCACCAAGGTCCCTTCCAACTCCGGCATTTTGTGGCCAGGTGAGTGTTCTTCACCTCTCCCAAAGTTCTGACTAGTCCCTTCACCTCCTGGCACGGGTTTTCCCATGTCAGATGCTCCCTGGCACCTCAGTGTGTCTCCACGGCCCCCCAGTGCCCTGGGTACCTTTGAGTGGAGGTCAGCCCATGTCCGTAGGTTGGGGCCTGCTGGTGCACATAGCCACTGGGCCGCTGTTGCAGGTGGCGAGTAGGATCTACAAGAGTAGGATTGGTAGAAGGGTGGGTGCTCTGATAAGGCTGGCTGGAGTAGCTGGGGGGCACCATGGTACCTGCGGGNAGGGGGGGGGGGGGGTCAGGGCCAGGAGTGTGCAGAGCAGCTTGCCTCAAGCCCCCGGCTCGTCACCCTCTCGTGCCCTCACCTGGGAGGTCTGCAAACCGTAGGAAGAGCTGGGAGTCATCTGATGGACAGATGACTGTCCCAACATCCCCTGACTCTGCTAAAAGGAAAAAGGAGACAAACTCAAACTCAGGAAATGCTTTCCACCATCTCCCTTCTCCTGTCTCCCACTCTGCAAGTCCTTGTGAAGATCCAGGCATCTCCTCAGTCCCGTGACCCTCCAAAGCCCCTCTCCCTGACGGCCCTCCCTACTGCCCCTCTCACTATCTTTGCCTGGAGCTGTTGGCGAAGGCGCTGTCCTTGGGGCACAGCGGGCTGCTGCTGTCGGTAGACAGACGTCTTATAGGAGGAGGGTTCTAGTCCCATGACTCCAGTCATGGCCGTGGGCATCATTCCTGGGTAAGGTGGTCGGGTTGACAGCTTCTGCATCGGTAATCGCACAGGGCGGTACGGGTCCACACGAGGGCCACCTGGAAAGGGGAACGGGTTGACCTCTCTAGGCTCCTCGTCCCCCTCCATCCCCTGCTCGGTGTCCCCGGTTGTCCACACATCCTCACAGACGTGGCGTCTTCGCTCGGGCGGGAGGAGCGTTTGGGTAACTCTCAGTCCTAGGGGCTGGCACTCACCTGCCGGGAGTGGCTGGTTCTGGGGGTACAGGCCTATGGAGCCCTGCCTGTAGCTTAGGTGGGATATGGATCCAGGGTTCGCGTGGTGTAGGAGGTCTGGAGGCACTGTCACACCATACGGGCCACTCCTGCCTGGGCCCATTCCATAGTCCTGTGTGAGGGACAGAGGACGAAGGTGAGTGGACTGTAGTGGCATGGGGTGGGGTGAGGTGGGGCATCCGGGCTAAAGAGGAGCTAGACCTGTGTGGCCAATCCTCATAATTCCAACGGCACCTCTTNGCCCCAGGTTTGTCAGTTTTGGGGGGCTCTGGAGCCTTCTTCTCAGGCTCCAGCAAGGTGGGGGCAGGGGGCTCCTCATCTTCCGGTGGCAGCGGCAGTGGCTCCAGGTCATGGGCACGGGGCCGGGGCCTCAGGTGTGTGTGGTAGAGCAGCAACCGCTGCTGTTCCTCTCCTCGGGCCACTCGCCGGTCAACCCGGACTGTTCCAAACCAGCCCCAAGAGAGTGGTGCTGATGGCTTCAAGCCTTCAAAAAGATCCCAGGGAGAGATCTTTTGTTTGGTGGAAACCTGTAGACCCTGCTCCAGAAAATGAGAAACAGTGAGTTGCTGAGACTTGGAAAACAGAAGACAGACCTCGAGGACTGGCAGGAGAAGGGGAAATGTCTGTTGGAAACAAAAAAAGAAAAAAGTCAGCGGTAGACTCAGGCGAGGCGGTGAGAGACAGACAGCCGGACACGAACATATATAGATATACACACCAGCACACATGTACACTCACGGGGAAGACAAGAGAGTGACGAGGGGAAAGGGCGACGGGCAGGGGGAGCAGAGACAGAGACAGACACCAACAGTCAGAGGAAGACATGGACAGAAACAGGAAGGCGGTGAGAGACTAAAGACAGAGACAGGGAAAGAGAAAAACAGGAAGAGAGAGACAAAGAGGCGAGTGGAGCGACACAGAGAAAGGCAAAGTGAGAGTCAGGCAGAGAGAGAGAGAGAGAAAGAGAGCGAGAGAGAGACTCGGACAGACAGACGGGCTGGGAAAAGAAAGGAAGACAACGTATATAAACTGGGTTGGACTCTGGATTTGAGATTCCACATCGTCTTTCCCCTCTCCCTCTCTGTTCTCCACAATGATTATGGTCAATCAACAAATACCCCAACTGACAGACAGAGGGGACAGAGAAAGTTGTGCAGAGATGGGTGGGTAGGGGAGAGGAGTGCAGGGATAAAAGAGATATGGCAGTTGGCCAGATGGGTGGGGTATAGGCAAGTGTGGAGGAGGCCAGGAGGCAGGTGGGGCAGAGGAAAGGGGAGGGCAGGGCGCTGGGAAATGGGAGGCACGTTAAAAGGGGGGTGGATGGTGGGCAGAAGTGAAGGGAGAGATTGAGGAAAGAGGATGAGACTCCCAAGATGGAGAGCCAAAATGGTACTAAAAGTTCAGCGATCGTGGGGTGCCTGGATAGGCCGGTTGGTTAAGCGTCGGACTCTTGACTTCGGCTTAGGTCATGATCTCACAGCTCATGAGTCTGAGCCCCGCACTGGGCTCTGCACTGACAGCACAGAGCCTGCTTGGGATTCTCTGTCTCCCTGTCTCTCTGCCCCTCCCCTGCTCGCACACACTCCCTCTCAAAAATAAACATACATTCAAAAAGTTCAGCATGAGCTTAATTCCCCAGAGACAGCTCCCACCAGCAGAGCCCGATGGATTCCCTGGCCCGACGAGCCTGTCGTAGGCACAAGGTCAATGCAAGGAAAGTTCTTGCCCAGAGCGGGGAAAAGGGCTAGGTGCAGGGATGAGAGGAAAATGGAACGTGCCTCCTTCTTGAAGATGGAATCGAAGCCGGCAATCTTGTTGCCCTTGGTGTCAATAAGGGAGCCCTGTGGCTCACATGTGATGACATCTCGGGTTTGCTTGGGCAGTGGCAGCAGCTGGCGAACTTTTTCCAGACTGTCCGACTGGCGCTCCCCCAACTCTTTCTGTGGGCAGAGGAAGATAGGACGACAGCTCAAGGACACAGAAAAAGAGGAATTGGAAGTCTCAGGGGAGAGCTCAGAACGTGGCAGGAAAAAGACACTCAGCAAACCATTGCCATACAAATACCGAAGAGAAAGCGGATGTGAAAGGGGAGGGCAGGCGGCTCTGTCCAGGGCAAAGTCCCTGAGGTCGTATGGCACCCACAGAGTCAGGGGACAGGGAGCCCAGATCCCCAGTCCCCTGGAGCCTCGCCCCGGCCTCCTCTGCTCACCCGCAGCTTCTTCACCAGGTTCATGTAGGCACGTTTGTTTTCCTCCATGCTGCCTTGAGAGATGCTAGACATGTCCGCAGCCAGGGTCCCGTTGATGAGCACGCTCAGCATGTCCAACACGGTGGTGAAGAGCTCGCTGTGATGAGAAGCCAGGGAGAAAACCCAAGAAGGAGAGAGGCTAAGACACAGACCAGGGCCCCAGGGTGGGACGCGAGTGGGGACAGCTACACGGATCGCAGCGGGGTCGGCAGGTCGTGCACCTGGGGCGGGGGAAGGGAGTTCCTCTTGGGTGCAAAACTGAAGGGAGGGGGTGGGGATGCTTTTCTTTTTGGA
>NW_027527457.1:47747-51661 GCF_008692635.1 Crocuta crocuta | reverse complement strand
GGGATGCTTTACTTGTTGGACTGCATGTCGACAGTGCCGCTGATGATGATCTCCAGGAGCAGCACAGCCCACTCCGTGGTCTGTTGGGTGCTGCGCTGCACCGTGTCAAACATGCCCCCCACCTGCCAGGGCCACAAGTCAGTCAGATGGCTCAGGGGCGAAGGCCAGCATTCAGGGAAAGCTTACATTAGAACCTGGCTGGGTCGCGCCTTAGGACACCTTAGGCCATGGTCCAGTTGTACCTATAATTTGCTACGTGGTTTCATGCCAGTGACTTAGTTCTTGACACCTCTGGGCCTTGGTTTCCTGACTTCTAAAATGGTGGGCGTTGGACGAAGGGATGTCCAGGATCCCATTCAATGCTCCACAGTGGGTTTCTAGGCCTTAGTATCCAGAATCCGGGATATCAAGGCAGGGTCCCTGTAAGGATCCCTCAACCACTTTCAGGTCCTGTGTCCTTAGGAGGGCTGGGTTAGTACTTGAAGACCCAGAAGAACTTGGGCCCTCCATCCCTGCACCCACCCTCCCTTGGGCGGGAGGCTTCTTTGCGGTGCACTTCTAGCCCTACCCGCCTCTTTCTTGTCCCCGGCTGCCTTCTCACCAGGTTGAGCCGCAGCTTGAGCGCCTCATGCATGAGCTGCTTTGGTTTGCAGTCGTCTAAGTACTGGTCATCTCGCCAATTATTCACAATCTGAGACAGAAACAAGGATAACACACGGCTCGGGGATCTTCTTGCTTCCACCCCCAAACACCCAAGGCATTGATCACAAAGTCCCGAAGGTTCCGTTTGCACAGAGGCCTCTCGGGTGCACCTTCTCCGCCCTCCCGCCCAGCTCCCTGCTCTCGGAGACCTGTACCTGGTGCACCTGGCTGTAGAGGGAGGTGAGGAGTCCTTCACGCTGCTCATCCTGCCCTTTCAGACATGTCAGCACCAGGGATAAGAAGGGCTGCTGGCTCAACAGGGACATGCTGGAGAAGGGAGGAAAAGAAAAAGACAGGGGGGCGCCCGGGTGGCTCAGTCGGTTGAGCTCAGGTCATGATCTCGTGGTTTGTGAGTTCAAGCCCCACGCTGGGCTCTGTGCCCACAGCTCAGAGCCTGGAGACTGCTTTGGATTCTGCGTCTCCTCCCCCCCACCTCTCTCTCCCTCTCTCTGCCCCTCCCCCTCCAACAAATAAACATTTAAAAAAAAAAAAAGAAAAAGAAAAAAAACGGCAGTCAGGCAACTTCCAGCCCCATCACTTCAAGCCCCAACTCCACTCTCCTGAGTTTTAGCCTCTTGTTCAACCATGTCCACCACCTGCCCTCTGATTTCCCACTCTTCTGTGATTTTTATCCCCACTCCTCTGCCCCAACTTCTCCCACCTTTTCCTCTGCCCTGGGCCTGCCCCCTCTCCTGTCTACCGTTCAGTCCCAGTCCCCCCACAGCCGCTTTACCTCTTCTGCTTTTGGCGATCACGTTCTTTGCGGGAAGAGGAACCCAAGTGCTGGCCCTTCTCCAGTTCCTCCCCAGCAGCCTTTAACACATGGCCCTGGACTGAGGTGGGCAGTTTGGCAATGAGGGGGGCCACCAGCCATACACCAGAGCGCTCGAGAGAGCTAGAGGACAGACAGAGTACACAGGGTTCCGGAGGAGCCAGGCAAGGGTGGGACAATCCATCTGCTCCTTTCCTGAGGAACAAGCCTAGTAGCTCCACAAGGCTGATATAATTTATGCTACTACCAGAAGAACCCACATGGGGAGGGGTCCTGACACATTTCTACCCAACCTGAGCACAGGCTTGGTCTTGCTGCTGCTGGGCATGTTGCTCGCAGTGTTTCCAGAAGACGACCCTGTCTCTGCTGACTGTTGGAAAACCTCGATTGTGGCCTTGGCGATGTTCTCTAAGAGGGAGTTCATCTCCTGGGGAGGGTGAAAGGCACGGGGGTGCTAAATAGGTGACTGGGGGTGCATGGAAAACAGATGGTAGGAGGGCTGGGAGGTGAGGGCGGAGAAAGGCATCAGGAGGGTAACTGGAGGTTAGAGACAGAACGCTGCTGGGGGCCATGCCCTCCGGCACCTCTGTATTTCTCCAATTAGCCACGGTCTGTTCCTTGTATGCCTCCTTACCGTTGCGACCACAGAAACAGCCTCTACCACCGCCACCATCAACCTTCCCCCACAGCTCAGAGCCCCAGCCCTCCCGACCCATTTCCCTATTCATCGGCCCCCTGTGTCGGCCATCTTCCCACACTCTCTAATCTCTCCCAGCTCAAGAACCCAAGGGCAGGACACAGGTTCTTCTATGATAGCCCACCTCCCTGCCACGCGGAACTGGGAGTGAGCATGGGAAAGAGGGGCCCAGGCAGCACTCACATTGTTAGGGGTCTGCTTGATCATGAGCTGTAGCTCCAAGGAAGACTGGCGCATGGTCCACTGGTCCAAGTTCTGTGACAGAGACACCGCCCCCACACTAGTCATCGCTGACGCCCCCAGCTACTTATCACCCTGAGGCCAGTTCCTGATCTCTCACAACCTTGAAACACAAATGCCTACGACTCTGAAACGAACCTCTACGTCCCGGTCTTTAGGAAAGACTACACCAAAATGATCTAAATTGGTTGCAAACCCTATTCTATTCCAATTTTTTTAAAGCTTTTAATTTTATTTTTGAGAAACAGAGAGACAAGCGTGCGCGGGGGAAGGGCAAAGAGAGAGGGGGAAACACAGACTCTGAAACAGGCTCCAGGCTCTCAGCTGTCGGCCCAGAGCCCCACGCGGGGTTCAAACCCACGAGCCGGGAGATCATGACTGGAGCCAAGGTTGGATGCTTAACCGATTGAGCCACCCAGGTGCCCCGAAAACCCTATCCTATTTCAAAGGAGGTTCAGGAAAGGCTTCACATCTCTCTCCGGTCTCCTGTTCCAGAGCCTCACATTCCTTAGCATCAGGAAGTTCTGCCTAACGCTTGCCCTAAATCCTTGATGTGAAAGTTGAAGCCTGCTTCTCCTGTTTTAAACCTGCTGCTCAAAGTCCTTTATAGACCCGAAGGCTACTGTGAGTTAATCTCTCTTTGACATTATCTCCTCTGGGCTAAAGAGACCTCATTCCTTTAGTCCTTTCTATCTAATGGCTTTACTTCTCCCCCGCCCCCAGTTACCTGCATGTCTGAAGCAGCGTGACAAAGCAGAAAGGGCCCAGGGACCCCTGGGTTCCCATGCGGAGTCTAAACTTACTAGCTGTGGGACCTTGGGCAAACTATGTAAGCTCTTCAAGCCTCGGTCTGTCCCCTGGTTGGTCGAGCACAGCTACTCCTACCTACTTTACACGGTTGTATGGATTACGTGAGAAAATGTGCAGAGGACTGAGCGCGATATTCGGCACGAAGCAGACGGTAACTAGGAGCTATTCAGTAGTACTCCTGTTCGTTAACGAGCTGTGAGCAAACGCCAGACGAGTGAGGCCCAAAACTAGGCTTCCCAGATGTCATGCCTCCCACTGATAAGCTACAGTCCCACTTCAAATAGCCGTGCCCTCACCCAACAGTTTAGAGTCTAGACCACATGGGCCTGACTTCTAAACCATTGGGGCTGCATGCTCTCCCACCACCTTTTGCCCACATCCTTGTTCATCTTCCTACTTGACTCCCTCCCTCTTTTTCTCTCAGGGTTCCCGTGGTTTCACCCTGGGCCCAGGCCTCACTGCTTCCTCCGAGACCCCCATCACCTTGGCCTACCTGGAGAATACGCTTAATGCGTTGCCGCTGGGGGTTTTCCCCATCCTCGTTGTCCAGCAATCGATGTGGGTAGCAGATGAGCTGCATGAGGCGCTGAGCCTGGGCGCTACTTAACACCGGGTCTTGTAGATCATTGCTGTCCTCACACAGTGATTTAAGGCAACGTTCTCCTACCCATTCCTGAGGAAGCTGAAATTCAG
>NW_027527457.1:38487-47449 GCF_008692635.1 Crocuta crocuta | reverse complement strand
GACCAGTGAGGGGGGAAAGGGGTAAAGGGGGTGATGGGCTGGGGGTTGGTGAGGGACACAACGTATAGCAGGAAGGTGGCGTGATCGTGGCTGGAAACAGGACTATACTATATAAAGGCACTTAGGAGGTGTGGGGGGAAGGTGAGACTGACCTGTTGGCAGATGCTGCGTAGCACGTATTTGGCATAGACGTCCAGACTGGCTGTCTCCACAGAGATGTTGCGGCCACCCTGCCTCCGACCGCCACTGCCCCCTCCTCCCTCCTCCTCTGGAAGTTCTTCTGTTCCTCCTGTCACCGTGAAGCCTGAGCCCTTCAGTTCCGCATCCCCTGTGGTTCACGGGTGGGAGATAGGGAGGGCAGAGTGAGATCTGAACACAGTGTAGAGACCCACCCCAGACCCACAGAGACAGCAACTCCCCAAATCCTGCCCTATGGGACAGAAATATACTTTCCTCCCTCCTCGCCTCCCCCAAAGCGCAGAGAGACCACCTTCAGGAAAGAGAAAGACTGCCCTTTGTAGTTTAGCTGGCGCTCCACCCTACACACACTTCTGGCACCACTCCCTTCCTACCCCCATACCAAGTACAAACACAGCCTTGAGAACAGCAAACACAGCTCCATCCACTATGCGGTTCTGGGAAGCAGCCAGCAGGTGGCGGTCACAGGAGGACCGGATTCCTACAGTAGGCTTGTCTGCAGAGGGAGCTCAAGTCAGGGGAAGAAAAAGTAGAANNNGCCCCGCTCAGATCAGGGGTCACTTACTCCCATCTGACTGGCAAGGATTGAGTTGAGGTGTCTTGAAAAGGTGGAGGAGGATGCGGCAGGTAAGCCTGGCCCCTGGCTCAGAGTCCTGTTCGCTGCAAGCTAAAAAGAGCCAATTGGACAGGGTGAAGGCAGACCGTACATGGATTCATGGGTGGTGAGGGCCTTAGAGGGAAGGCGAGGTCAGGCAAAAGGAGAAATTACAAGATAATGCTGGAGGAGAGGGGGAGCAGCAAACCGCCTTGCAGTGTAAGGAGAGTACCTCAAAGGGTCCAAAAAAAACAACTGGACAGATCAGGGCGGCCAGTGCCGGGTTAGAAAGAGGCCACTCCCAGCCTGAGGCACACCACAGGACTGGCCTCTGGTGATACCGGGGAGGCCCACACCAAACAAGAAGCGGGGCCTTCGACTGCATAGGCAACCTCGGGGTCGAGAAATTCTAGGGGTTACAGATTGGCAGTTCACCAGCATTAAGGAGCGAAGGGATGGCGGCGCAGCGAATCAGATCCTCTAGGAGCAAACACTGGCGAGCGATGAGGATGGCGACAAAGGTAGCCAGGGAGTCATGAAAAGACAAGTCACTGACCTGGAGGAAAAAGCAGGAGGACACCCCAGACTCAGTGTGCAGAGAGGGCGTGCCACCTTGAAACGGTACGCCTCCACTCGACAAAGCTCCGTCCCCCTACTACCTTGATTACTGTGACCAGTCCCCTGCCCTGGTAACCGTCCCGTGCCCCAGCAGGACCCCGGCCCAAGCCTCACATCCACATTGCAGAGAAGGTCATTGAAACCACAAGTGCCATTGTTAGAGGAGCAGCACAGGGCCTTAAGAACTCCTAGCCATTCGGCACTCAGTGACTTGCAGTAGCCGGTCAGCTCCGCACACAGGATTGCGATGTCATTCACCCTGGGGAAAAGTACAAATGCCCTCAGGAAAGCCCTGGTTCCACAAAACCTCAGACTCATTAACGTTTCACCACCACCCCAGCAGTAACCAAGGTTGCAGTACCTCCCGGGCATCTCATCCCTCCCAACATCAGGCAGAAGCGTGGTGCCCGTTCCTCACTCAGTACGCCCCATACCTATCGGGATCATGGTGCCCCACACAGACGTGCATAAGGGCATTGCAGACAAAGCTGTAGCGGTTAGCAGGGTTCTCACTAAGACTCTTGCCTAGCCCCGTGTATGTGAAGGTGTGAGCTGCAGGGTTCTCCAGAGTGTCGATCATGAACTCGGGCGCCCAGCGCATGTTGGATTCTGATGGCTCCACATTGCAGTAGATGGTGTTCTTCACCTTGGAGCAGAAGTCACTGTGGTGGGGGGGAGAAAGGAGACAGGAGTGTCGAAGCGGATCTGGTGAGGTAGCGGGGATGGTCGGGAAAGGGGAGGAGAGATACAAGGGATGGCCCGGGGACCTTGGGACAAGAAAAAGGGAGGTGGGACAGAGCAGACGGGGCAGGAGAGGCCCCAGCGAGAGTAAGGCGTGGGGGCCTCTGAAGACAGGGAGGACTGTGGGCACTGAAGAGACGGGCTGGAGGCCAGACTGATAAGGAAGAGAAGGAGGCAGACCTACTTTTAGGAACCAAGAACTTGTGGAGGACACAGTTACCCAATGGCCCTGCAGGGACAGCAGGGTCCCCGGCTGTGCGCTGCTCCTGAGTTGAGTGGTAACAGGAAGGAGATGGGACAGGGTCCCAGTCTCCACCCTTACCTCCCACCTCTCTTACCTGAAGAGCTCCCCAAATTTGCTCTTTAAATGGCTACAGGAGGTATACAGATCATAGAGATAAGCAAGGATACAGCGTTCTGCAGAGGAGCCGTCTGACCGGTTCATCCCATGCTTCACTACGCCACACAGCCTGTCACGAGGGAGCAAGGTCAGGAGGTTCAGCGGGTGGCGTGCGTGGGCCAAGGCACAAAGGTCCCACACCCGGGCTCAAGGCTCTTGGCAACGTGCTCGCCCCGTCCCCCCAAACGGCACACACTTCCCGTGGTGAGAGCCCCCCCACGTGCCTATGAAGCCCTGCTTACCCCTCAAAGACCTGTGCCATCTGGTCCTGGTTGAGGATAAGGCAGGCATGATAATGCCGCAGGACAGCCACGATGCATAGGCACAGGCTGGTAGTGTAGCTGCCCACCAGATCTGAGGATTTGAGCAGCAGCTCGGCCTCGACTACGCTCAGTTCATTCAGCAGCTAGCAGAGTGAGTGTCGGGGGTGGGAGGGAGGAAGAAATGAGAAGAGGCCCCACATGGGATAGGTAACCCCCCCTTCCTGAGAGGACACTGCCAAGGCAGGCCTCAGCCCCTTCCTGCCGGAGTGGCCTCAGTCTAGAAGAGCCCTGTTGCCATACGTCGCTGTCCTTTATTCTATTAACGACAGAAGCTGTATCGACGATCTAACCAGTCTCTAGGATACAATGCTATGGACTCCGCAGTGGGGGGACTGTCTGTGCCCAATGCTCTACTCCATCTCCTGGGCCTCCCTGGGGAGCACTGGAGCCTCCATTCCAGCCTTCTTAGCTCCTGTTCCACCTCATCCACCCTCTGGTCCCCACCGTGCTAGCCTTTCTGCCCCTCCAAGTAGCCCGGATACCGGCTTGAGCCTCTGCTNCCTATCCGGCCAACTCCTTCCTCCACCCCCGTCTCCCCCACTTCCCCACCTGAATGGCAAAGTCGATGAGGCCACTGATGCTGAGTGAATATTCCATGAGGTCGAAGATGAACTGCACATGCTGCACCAGAGGCAAGTGGTATGACATGCCAAGGGCAAAGCTCGTGATCTGCTCCAGAACATTCCGGGAGACCTGATAAGGGCAGTGTGAGTGAGACGGGAGTGGAGAGAGGTGGAAAGAACCAGGGAAGCAAGAAAGGACGGTGGCGGAAGGGGATGAGACCGGGAGGCTTAGCTGCCTGGGACGGCAGGAGGAGGGGGACAAAAAGATAAGGAGGAAAGGAAAACAGGGCCGGACGCCAAAATGTGGGGGGAGGGGGCTGGACTTAGGCCCACACCTGAGCCGTGACCTGGTGTTGGTCATAATGCGAGAGGTGCTGGAACTTAGCAAAGATATCTTCAGCGGTGGGGAAGGCTTCAGGCCGGCTGCGCCTCCGCTTCTGCCCGTCCTCCCCACCTGAGGGGACAGTTGAAAGGGACCAGTCAGGGCAGGGAAGATAACTAGCTGACTGGGGGGAGGGAGGGGGGTATGGAGAGAANACAGGCTACATGGACCTTAGAGGCATACATACAGGGAGGTGCTAGGTCGAGGGAGGGAAGGGAGAGGGAGGGCGGGCAGTAAGGGGCTTTCTATGAGGTACCTAAGAATGTCAGGTCTCCAGGATTCAGAGGCACAATAGGAGCAAGCTGGTCTGCAGAGGGGGGGAATGAGGGGGGAAGTTTCAAAAGGACTAGAGCTCTCAGGAGACTCCAAGAGACAGGACATTGGGACATGACTGGGGGTTCCCTGTGCTGGGGAAGGGGAGACTGACTAGGGCACTCTTTGGGGGAGAGCTGTTCAAGGAGCCTCAAACCCACCAGTTTCTGCTGTTCCCTTGCGGTTCAGAACCTTCAGGATATCCTTGGTAATTTTCTTGATGGCATGCCGGGCATCATCTCGCTGCTTTCCCACCCCAAACAGTACGACCAACCGCTGGTTGCACTCATGGCTGCATGACTCCTCCTGCATCCCAGCAGCACCATCAGACTCCAGCACAGGTCTCTCGCCCTCCTCTTAAAAGCATGCTCCATGCCCCTCAGCACCCCAGAGCTCAAGCCCTTCCCGGCACGCCGCACCCTCAGGACCAGCTCCAACCCCTCGGCACAGTGCCTGGACAGAAGCCTGGGTTCACACCGGATGGCCTCAAGGTGCTTGGGGAACAGTACCTGGGGGATGGGAAAGTGTGTGGCGTACTGCACGTGCCGCGGCTGGTCATAAAGAACCCCGAGGGTCCCTTCTATCTTCTCCTTGGGTGGGGGCTTCACCTCCTTCTCAACATCTGGTTTCTCAGGGGACGGACTGCCCTTGCCCTCACAGGGCATAGTAGGGGAGAACAACTAAGAGAAGGCGAAAGGGCAGAACATTCAGAAGAGAAAAGGGGGCAAGGGGCATAAAGAAACTCCCCAAAGGGGTGCAACGGGAGGATCTCAGGAGCTGGACTCTTCCACATGGAGCTCTAACTAACTTACTGAGAAATCAGGCTTCTCCATGTCCTCGAAGAGCACACTGGAACTAGGGTCAATGTCCATAGATTCCGAGAGCCCTGGATCCTGAGGGCACAGAACAGAAGTGAGGTTGCTTTAGCCCCAGGGAGCTGCTCCCCACCATCTAGAAAAGTTGACAAGGAAGCTGGAGAGAGGAGACCATGTGGGGAAAAGTACTGGCTCTGTGCTCAAACTTTTGACGGGTCACATAACTGCCACAGGCCGTTGTCTTCAGCTTTAAAACGGGGGCAGGCGGGGCACCTGGGTGGCTCAGTCAGTTAAGCATCCGACTTCGGCTCTGGCATGATCTCACAGTTCCCGGTTTGTGAGTTCGAGCCCCGCATCAGGCTCTGTGCTGACTGCTCACAGCCTGCTTCGGATTCTGTGTCTCCCTCTCTCTCTGCCCTTCTCTCTTTCTCTCTCTCTCTCTCTCTCTCAAAAATAAACATTAAGAAATTGAAAATAAAATACAATGGAGGCAGGCGTCCGGGTGGCTCAGCTGGTTAAGCTTCTGACTTTGGCTCAGGTCATGATCTTGTGGTTCATGGGTTTGAGCCCCATGTCAGGCTCTGTGCTGACAGCTCAGAGCCTGGAGTCTGCTTTGCATTCTGTGTCTCCCTCTCTGTCTCTGCCCTTCCCCCATGCTCACTCCCACTTTCTCTCAAAAATAAACACTTAAAAAATTATAAGATGGGGGTCAGAGCACCTCACTCTGCTGTGAGGATCAAATGGAAAAGAATGGATAGGAGAGGGCATTGCTGGCCCCGAAGCACTAAGCAAACACTACCCTCGCTATTAGGTAAGAGATTCTCAGAGGACACTGGGAGCCGGCAAGATGGGAATGTCAGAAGAAACTGGCTAGGGCAAGGCACAGTCCACTCACCTCCAGCTTGCTACTGCTGCTGCCCTCAGCCTCCTTGCGCTCGGAGTCATCAGTGGGGTCGTCAAAGGGAGAGGGAGGCCGGGGACCAGGGGCTCCAAAGGCAAGGTCCCCTCGGGAGATGAGGGTGCAGGTATACATGTTGTGGGAGAAAACATCATGTCGAATCAGTTCACAGAACAGCAGTACCAAGTTAAAGAACTCCACTCGCTCACTCTCACTTCGGGGGTCCGCTGCAGGGAGGGAATGAGAAAAGAGAAATTAGGAGAGCACAAGAGATGGGCAGCAAGCGAGAGAAACACACATAAGGCACGGTGCTCCTAGAGTACCTGAGTTGGGCAGGAGGAATGACTTCTCCCCCCCCCAAAAAATAAAACCCCCAAAACTGTTGAGGGACAGAGCACAGTTGGTTACCACCCCCTCCTGCCCCACACCCCGTCTTGGAAAGGAATACAGCATCCTTGCTGCTATTTATATGTGAAAATGCTTCCGTCGTATGTTGTTTTTATTCTTCTTTTTATTTCTTTATTCTGTTAAACTGTAAGATGATCAAAGACTAGAATTATGTCCAAAAATCGTTCTGCGTAAAGCCCAAGACAGAAATATATACCAGAAAGCCCTTAGTTATGCTTCTTGGCAGGTAAGTGGGTCTAGGCAGAGGTAACCAGAGGGTGGCAGGGGTCCATACTCAGCATGGGAGCCTGGGTATCCAGAAACTGCAGGAGGACATCCTGGAAAATGGGAGCACTGGGAGCCGAAAGGGAGCCAGAGGCAATGGAACCCTTCTCATCTGCTGCTTCTGATTCTCCACAACGCTATAAGGTGAGAGAACAAACCGTAGCATTGCTTTTGGCCTGGGTCTTTACTCCTCCACGTGTAATGTACGAACTACCACCTGTTTTGCCTCCACCCCCAAGCTTTTCACTCCCATCTCTGCTTTGTTTTTTGTTTTTTGTTTTAATGCTTTATTTATTTTTGAGACACAGAGAGACAGAGCTGGAGCAAGTAAAGGGCAGAGAGAGAGGGAGACACAGAATCCGAAGCAGGCTCCAGGCTCTGAGCTGTCAGCACAGAGCCCGACGTGGGGCTCGAACCCACAAACTGTGAGATCATGACCTGAGCCGAAGTCGGACACTCAACCCACTGAGCCACCCAGGCGCCCCTCCCATCTCTGCTTTGACCTCCATTTTCATTCCCGCCTCCCATCTGAAGATTTGACTGCTTCCCTAACTCCAGCACCAATCTACTCCTTTCTACTGGTAGATACCCTACCATTTCTTAATCCCCACGATGTTATTTTCTTGAGGTTTATGGATTTGAGGGTGAGAGTGAGAGAGAGAGAGAGAGAGAGAACGAACTAGCACACGTGGGGGAGGGGTGGAGAGAGAGGAGACAGGGGATCTGAAGCCGGCCCCCCGCCATTAGCACAGGGTCCTACATGGGGCTAGAACTCAGGAACCCGTGAGATCATGACCTGAGCCAAAGTCGGATGCTTAACTGACTGAGCCTCCCAGGCGCCCCTATTCCCACAACTTTAATTTGGGCTCCACTACCAGCTCAGGCAGTCTCCAGCCCCAGGTGTCCCTGTCCCATAAGCCAACCACAGTCTCTTATCTCTGCCCCCTAACCTCAGCCTCAATCTCAGCCTGTCTCTTCTCCAGCAGCTTGGCGACCACCATAGCACGATGCCGACCAGAACGCTTGCAGCTGACAGCCCACTCACACAGTAATGATACTACGGCATCATCATCTGAAGAGATCTGGAGACCAAAAGAGAACGGGGGTGAGTGAGGTAGGGCTGAGGATAAAGAACCGAGCTCCACTGTCTTCAAGACTGGGCCCCAACTTACACCATCCTAAGCCCAGTCAGATCGTCTCTTCGGACATCCCCGGTTTCGGTGCACCGCCATGCCTTCCCCGCATACACACTGCTACTCTTGCAATGCTTTTTTTTTCTCCTTCTGTTCCCCTTCTTGCTTACCTCATGCCCATCCTTACTGGGTCCCAATCCAAAGATTCGGTTGCAAAGGGAGTCAAGAGAGTTGCTGAAGTCAGAGCGCTCAAAACTATGGCTGTCCAAAACTTCCAAAGTATGGAGCACCCGTCCAATCGTGAAGCCTCAGAAGGAAAAGTGGTAAAGAGGACTTAACTAGAGGCCTGATGCGCTCCAACTCTCAGACCTATATGTCCTTACCATTCTTTCCTCAAACATCCTTCTTTCTATCTGTCCTCTGGCACCCACCTGCAGTGGCTTCCTGGCACTTATCAAAAGACCAGCGAACCTCAACTGCCTGTCCTCGCTCCTTGATCTGCTGCTCAATCTCACGCAACTTTGCACGGACCTGTGACATGGGAAAGGAAGGCTTTAAAGATGCACCAAGGAATGCACAAGGCCAGGGCCCAGGCTAAGAGAATAGCACCAGACTCCGAGTCACTATTTCTTTTTTTTTTTGTTTTTTTTAAGTTTGTTTATTTATTCTGAGAGAGAAAAAGAGAGAGAACATGCAAGTGAGGAAGGAGCAGAGACAGAGGGAGAGGGAGAATCCCAAGTAGAATCCCATCTGCGCTGATAGCGCAGAGCCTGACGCGGGGCAGAATCTCATAAACCATGAGACCATGACCTAAGCTGAGATCAAGAGTCGGACGCTTAACAGACTGAGCCACCCAGGCACCCCCAAGTCACTACTGCTGAAAGAGCAATTCAGCTTCACATCCCAATCCAGGGGTACCATCCTACTGGGGAGACTTACCTGCTGAGTAAAGGCACTGTTGCCCTCTGGCATGGGCAGGTTTGAGGGGGCAATAGGCAGGTGGTCAAGTGGTGAGCCAGTCTTAATGCGGCTATCAGTCAGCGAGTAGTGCCAAACCAGGGCACTAGGACAACACAGGAGAATGGTCTGCCAGACAGGAACAGCTAAGTCAAACTCAATTACCACTGAGTGTCTCTAGAATCCCACTGCAAGAGCCCACACTTAGATTTCAGATCCAATGTTATTCTGAGTCCTCAGAGTAACACCACTCCATCTCTGAGCCCCTCCCCTCATCCACTCCCCTAAAAGGCTCTGGGCCTACTATTTCATCCCGGGAAGGAACTAACTGGAAAGGAACCAGGCTCCCATGAAA
>NW_027527457.1:35541-38388 GCF_008692635.1 Crocuta crocuta | reverse complement strand
ACTTCCTTGGGCCCACCCAGTCCCTCCCTGAAGGATACAGCTGAGGCCAAAAACCAGGGGCCGGTGCTGAGGGCACATCAGCAGGTCACTAAAGGGTGTAGAGGGAGTGCTGCTAGTTGGGGGCTGAGGAGCGGGGGTGGTGGGCAGTGTGCTTGTCGACTGAGCAGACATAACGTGGGAGGAGTGGCTGCTCACACCGTCCAGTTGCAAGGCCAGTCTCCGGGTACAGAAGTAGGCAAGGCGGCGGGAGAGGTATGCAGACTGAACGAATTCCCCTGAGTACTGTGAAGACATGCCAATCAAAACCCCTGGTTCTCCCCGAGGGACACGGCACTCACATCTTACTCCTCCTCCTCCAAGTGTCCCTAGATCCCCCACCCCCACCCCAGGCCTTACTCGAAGCAGCAGGGGCAGCAGAAGTTTAAGCAACTCATCTTCTCCTGGGCGGATCTTCTCAAAACACTCAAGTACCCAAGTCAGGAACTCATGTCTGTCCAGCATTCCATCCTATGGGTGCAAGGGATGGGAAGAGTATCCATGTAGCCAGGGACTGTTAGAGCTAAGGCAGATAAAGTAAACGAAAGGAGGAAAAGAACCGTGGCTGGGGCAACTTTGCGGCAGATCCTGTCCTGCACTGGCAGAATGTGAGGCCAGGCTCCACCAAGGGCTCGCACGACATGCCCTTCTTCCTACCTGAAACATGAACATGGCCAGCTTCTCGTTGTAGTCCCACTGCCGGATTGCCACCTCTACATCATGGGGCAAGGGCCCTATAGTGGAACCGCAGCCTCCACTGCCCGCGGGCCCTGGCCGGTAGTATTCAGCCATCTTTTGCAGCTGCTCCCATAAGTACTTGGTGATGATCTGAGTCCACTCTAGGGGAAAGATGGGAAAGGGCCTTATTATACCATCCCTCTACTTAGAACACCTTCTGCCTCCCCTGCCCCCCAGCACCCACACCCCCAATTACCATATTTCTAAATCCTATTCACCCTCTTAGGCTCTAGTTAAATGCCATCCTCCTAGAGCCTTCCCAGGTGTCCCCCAAAGAAAGTAATCTTTCGGGGGCACCTGGGTGACAGTCGCTTAAGTGTCCGAGCTTTGGTTTCGGCTCAGGCCGTGATCTCACAGTTCCGTGAGTTCCAGCCCTGCATTGGGCTCCAAGCTGACAGTGCAGAGCCTGCTTGGGATTCTCTCTGGCCTTCCCCTGCCCACTCTCTCTGTCTCTATCTCTCAAAATAAACTTACAAAAAATTTAAGTAATCTTTCTTTCCACTGAAGTCTCAAAAAACCTTCTGCTATCCCTTTTGACACTTACATATGCTATGTACATATATATATATATGTACACACACACACACACACACACACACACTTTCTATGTCTAATTATGTGATTTACACATATGCCTTAGCATCCCTACCTGATTATAAGCATGCTAAGGGCGGGAATAAAGCACTGGTCACCTTGATAGTGCAATACATGCACACAGTGGATAGTGAAGATACTCAATGTTTACCGAGTGAATGCAAGATACAGCAGAGGCAAGGAATACAGGGGCACCTGGGTGGCTCAGTCAGTTAAGTGTCCATCTCTTGATCTGGGCTCAGGTCATGATCTCACAATTCATGGGATCAAGCCCATCAGGCTTGTGCTCACAGCATGGAGCCTGCTTGGGATTCTCTCTCTCCCTCTCTCTCTATGCCCCTTCCCCACTCATGTGCATGCTCTCTCTCTCTCTCTCAAAATAAATAAGCTTACAAAGTTTTTTTTTTAAAAAGCAAGAAATACAGAGGAGGAAGAGGAGTAATTCATTCCAAGCGTCTATCACTCCTTGATGCGATCAATGGTGGGACCCCTGGTATTAGGAGTTACTCACCCATGAAGGGGTCAATGACATGTCTCTTCTTAACCTTGGTCTCACTGATTGCTGCATAGTAGGCACAGGTCATCTTAATGAGCCAGGCAGCCCGCATCACAGGCACTGTGTATTTGGCTAAGTACCCAAACACTTCTTCCTTTTTACTGAAAATGGGGACCTGGATGGACATTGCAAACAGTGAGACCTCTATTACCTCCACAAATTGGCACCCATGTAGCTTAATCTGGGAATAGGATGGTACTTCGTACCCATGCTCCCCACCATGGCCTTTAGAACAGGAAATAGTACCTCACCTTTTTGGCTAGTTGTGTGAGTGGCTTGGTGCCAGCCAGGTCAGTGAACCAGGTGTTAATGGCACTCTGGGATCGTGCAGTCACCAGCCAGAAGTTGTCCTTTTGGTTCACTTGGGGCTTCCTGCGACCAGTGTCAGGGAGGGTGTTACAACGTAACTTCTCTGCAATGATGCTGCTGAAGTTGGAACTGATCTGAGGGAAGAAAACTATATGTCAGGGTGGGAAAGAAGGGGCAGAGAGGGCATCATGGCTTTGATGGCCAAATACCAAGGTGGCAGCAGTAGGTCAGGGAAGAAACCTCGGCCATTTAGGTCATCCCTTTAGGTCTTCCCAGCCCCGGGCCTTTGCTCCTTCTCAGATTCTTCCAGCCTTTTCCTTCAGCCTGGCAGGGTTGTCTCACCTTGGCAGGATTGAAGTTGACGTTCTTGGCACTGCCATGTTCATCCCCAGAGACAGCAGGCTGGTTATTGAAACCTTGTTTTACATTCAAGGCCGTCAGTTCATCCTGAGGCAGGAAAACGATATTTTAGCTCCCCCCCTCCACCCTTGGGGGGGGTGGTGGTGGGAGAGGAGGGCAGGAGAAGAGAAGGGAACAACAGGGTAAAAAAAGGTAGGAGGAGTATTCTGAGTAGAACAGATTGTTATTTAAAGCTAGGCCCTTATATTCATTTT
>NW_027527457.1:35172-35436 GCF_008692635.1 Crocuta crocuta | reverse complement strand
TTCATTTGGACCCCACCCTCACCCCCACAGCCACTAAGATTTCCAATCACCCAGTGCTCGCTCAACATCACTCTTCCTTGTGAGCTTGCGAGCAGCCGCAGCTCCCCAAGCTGCCTCAGACAACTTTCTGAGGTGTGTGTGTATGTGGAGGGGGGCGCCTCCAGCGTGGCCCCTACATCATTCCCTGTTCACACCCGGGAACCCACCGCCCCCACCCAGGTCGCACTCTCTCACACCAACCCACTTTACTCTTTTCCCTTTTGG
>NW_027527457.1:29840-35083 GCF_008692635.1 Crocuta crocuta | reverse complement strand
GATTTCGTTCCCTGAGTATCTGCGAAACGTCCTGGAGTCGCACGGTGTGCCGCGGGGTGCGACCCCGGGAGGCGGGAGGCGGCCGCCGCGCCGAGCACGCCGAGCACTCTCTGGAACTGGGTTTCCCATGCCTCGCTGAGTCCTTGGCCTGGAACCAGTGCTCAAGGGCATTTGCGTTGGTGAGGAACTCTGCCTTCTTAGTATAAACCACTTCACCGTTTCTGAGTTGCTGCATCTGAAAAATGGGCGTACTGTTACCTCCTTCAAAGAAAGGGCTGTCGTGAAGATTAGAAACTGTCTGCATAAGAAAGTACCCATTAAACCCCTGAAACGCCAGCTCTAATCCCTCAAGGTCGTTAGGTTCTGGCACTGAGGTTCTTAACCTATTTCGATTCGCAACCCCTTTAAGATGCTGATAGACGCTGTGGTCCTTCTTCCCAGAAAAATGCAGAGGCGTACGAAATGTTGCATACTTTCCAGGGAAATTCTTAAGAGCCCTTACAGTTCATCGGTGTGTCCCCTAAGTGTCCATGAAACTCCAGGTTGAGAAGAACCCTCGCTCTAGTGAATCAGGCGTCTACTAAGTGTCAGATACTTTCATTCTGTAAACAGCCCCACTGTTAGGGGTTGTAATTGTTTCCATTTTGTGGCTGAGGAAGCTGATTTTCAAAGAGGAAAGGTTCACTTGAGCGGTATTATCCAGGTACTATGTAACAGAGGTGAGACTAAGATGTTTCCTTGACTTGGGCCAGTACCCTTTCTGCCATGGCATTGCCCGTTAAAGAAAAGACAGAGTGCTGTAATAAAAGTCACAGACAACAATAAGTTTAAAAATAGTAAAACTAGCAAATACGTGAAAGTAACACTAACAAAATGCTATTGAAGCACAGTAGGAAGACAAATTACTTCTGCCTGGGGAGAGGAAAACATACTGGGAGAGGTGACATTTCAGCTAACCCTAAGGAATCTTAACCCACAAAAAAATTAAAGTGCATTAGAACATAAGCACAGTGCCTGGCACATATTTAGGGCCTAATAAATGTTTGCTACATAAACAATTTCTATAAATGGTGTCTCCAATCAGATCTTGTGTTTGGGAGAAGATAAATCTGGCGATAAGATGAAGAATGGGTTAGAGACCAGGCAGGGGGCCTTTAGAAAGGGAGGCCAGTTAGTGGGTTCTAGGAATAATCACGACCACAGGGAATGAGAGGCTGATTTAGCACAGTGGCTGTGTTCATGGAAAGGAAGACCCTTCTGGGAAAAACAACACAGACATAGGGCTGATTGGATTTTCAGGGTGAGGTGGGGGGAGGAGTTGACAACGACTTTGAGGTTTCAAGTCTGGGTGACTGAGAGGGTGATGGTACATTAACTGAGACAGGGAACACAGGAAGAGAAGCAGAGTTAGGGGAAGATGAGTGTAAAGCCAGCATTGCTGTTCCTCCATTTCCAGAATCTCCTAAGTCACAGCTCCTCACCAGTCTCAACGGGGATCCAGTTCAGACGGCAGCTAAGGGTGGGTCTTCTGGTTTGGATCCGATCAGAAGAAAGACAGATATACATGTGCCCACGGGAGCCAAGACTGTACTTTCCACCCAAGACGGTGGGGCTTTGACCGGGGCTTCAGGGTGACTGAGCCCAGGAAGGAGCATAACGCGGGAGGGAGAGGAAAGTCCGGACCCTCCACTCTACAGGATAAAATGACGTAGATGAGGAGGTGGTTGGGAGTGGTCATGGTGTTGCTTGTGGTGGTGAACAGATAGATCCTTCCCAGGATCTAGGTGGCCTGAGGATTCTTGAGTCTGTGACAGTATTATATGCCCAGCCTCAGTCTCTACTTATAATGCCACTTTACAGTGGTGGTGGTACATCTACAGATTAGATTAACACTTAATCTCCCAGAGGATTTAGCCTGTGTCATAGCACACATTTGCCACACCCTCTGCAAAGCCCTGGTTTCTAAGGTTCTTTCCACCGGAAGCTATGACAGAAGGAAATGTGTGGGTGGGGAGGGGTAATGGGTGAGGGGCCCAGGTTCCTGACAGTCGACACCCAGGGAACGAAGAGCAAGCGCCATGTTGAAGCCACCATTGCCACTTAGATCCCTCTTATTCCTGCAGCTGCCTCTGCTGGGGGTGGGGCTGACCTCGAAGGTCCCCATGCCCAATGGGAATGAAGACATCGCGGCTGGTGGGAAACCTGGGACTGAAAGGGGTTGGTGAGAGGGGAGCCTGTGGGAAGGGGCTGTACAGAAAGCTTGGACCTGCCATGGGACTTTAGAAGGATGCGGGTGGAATTTAAGAGTACTGTGGAGCAGGAAAGGGGAAGGGTTCTCTGCCGCCTGCTGCTGCTGCTGCTGCTTCTGACCATCATGTCTTGTCTTCCCATCCCCCCACTTCATTTTCTCCCCAACCTAGATTTCTTCCTGACTGCGACACCCTCCGCGGCCCTCAGCGTTTCCACCCTGCCACTCCCAGAGGTCCAGTGTTTTGTGTTCAATGTCGAGTACATGAATTGTACCTGGAACAGCAGCTCTGAGCCCCAGCCCACCAATCTGACTCTGCACTATTGGTATGAGGAGGGAAGAGGGGATAGCACAGGGGAGTGGGAGGAGGTGAGCTGGATGGGACTTTGTGGGGACCCAGAAAGAGGGTGGCCAGCATCTCAGCCTCCCCACCATTTTCTAATGGGGTAAGTCACACGTCGGTTCGGAGTGGAGGCTGGGCTGTCTTATCTGTAGTCCCTGTTTATGCCACTGTTCCTCTTCCTCTCAACCCTTCTCTAGGTACAAGAACTCCAACGATGATAGAGTCCAGGAGTGTGGCCACTATATATTCTCTGGAGGGATCACTTCTGGCTGTTGGCTGCAAAAAGAGGAGATCCATCTGTATGAAACATTTGTTGTCCAGCTCCAGGACCCACGGGAACCCAGGAGGCAGTCCACACAGCGGCTGAAACTGCAGAATCTGGGTAATGGGGAAAGGGTGTCAAGAATCCAGAGATATTTTTGCGGGGGACCGGGGAAATATTGTGGGCCTCTGGAGTGTCTGGAGTGGTTGTCTTTCACCTTAAGGGTGCTGAGGCAGAAAGGAGGAGGCGAGGGATCAGGATAGGGAAGGGAGGAGGGTCAGGGGCACTACCTTCAGGATCCTAACTTGTCTAGGCCAGGGGAATAACCGCACACGTACGCACACGCACGCACGCACACACACACACACACACACACACACACATATCTCCAGTGATCCCCTGGGCTCCGGAGAACCTAACGCTTCGCAACCTGAGCGAATCCCAGCTGGAACTGACCTGGAGTAACAGACACTTGGACCACTGTCTGGAGCACCTTGTGCAGTACCGGAGTGACTGGGACCGCAGCTGGACCGTGAGTGACTGGGGTTATGAATGTAGCAGCTGAGGCCAAGCAAAGGGGGAGAGAGTATTCAATCAGCCACCCAGGAAGGCCTGCTCTCAAGCTCGTGTTCTCTGCCTCCCAGTTCTTCTGCTCTGTCCACTGTCATCCAACTCCCTTTCCTATCATCATCAGTGACTTCCCATTAACGATTCCGTACCCATACTTCCCTCAATGCCTGATAGGCAAGTAAACAAAAGGAAGCCTTCAAGGGGATCTAGAGGGGAGGCATTAGATTCCACTCAGTTAAGGGAGCAGTGTGGCCTGAGTAGTCCAGAGAGGAGGGAAGAACTGGGGAGAACCAGATGACATGTGGGGAGGGGCAGCAGTTTGAATTCTCCCTCCTTTTTTAGACACCCGTCTCTCCCTCACCCTCTTTCTCCCCAAGGAACAATTAGTGGACCACAGACATAGCTTCTCTCTGCCTAGCGTGGATGGGCAGAAATTCTACACATTCCGTGTCCGGAGCCGCTATAACCCACTCTGTGGAAGCACTCAGCACTGGAGCGAATGGAGCCGCCTGATCCACTGGGGCAACAATACTTCAAAGGGTAAGATGAGCCTAAGGCACCCCCCCACCCGTAAGCCCAGCGCCCCAGCCTTTCTAGCACCACTGCCTTTTGCTCTGCCACTCGACCCCTAAGCCCCCAACATCGGGTTGCCCCAACTCCCCTCACTGTTCAACCTCAACCCCCAGGTAGCAGGGCTTTTCTGTGTAGGATCGGGTCAGTATGTTGTTAGAGTGTGTGTGTGGGGGGGGGGGGGTTGAGGAGGAGGCAGAGGCAATACAGAATGTATAAGATTCCCCTATAGCACTCCCAGAAACCCTGCATGGTAAAGGTGGCTTTGGAAGCAGACAGATCTAGGGTTTAAACCTGCCTCTGCTCCTTACTCCCTCTTTGACCTGGGGCCTATCACTAGCCTCTTTGATTCTGTTTCTTCATCTGTAAAATGGAGATAACAATTGCTCCTCCCCGTCAGGAGCCGTGAAGATTAAGTATATGGAAACTGTCTAGCACTGCGCCTGGCACCACGCTGGGGCTCTACGAACGTTGGCACGTAGTAGGAATTCAACAAATNTCCCCCTGTGCTCCATGGGATTGATTATTAGCCTTATCTGTGTGTACTGCTGGCTGGAACGGTGAGATTTCAGATACCCAGGAAAATGAGGTGGGGGAGGGCTGGGAATAAATAGTAGAGGAGGATTACCACAGGGGCTCCAGGAGTAGAGGGCAGGACGGTAAGGAATGAGGGGTCACTCCAGTGGGCATGGTGCTGGAAGGAAGCTGCGGGACCAAGGAACGCAGAATCCCTTCATTCCATCCGGGAGAGCTGGGAGACGGGTAACCTCTGTGCTCCTGCCCCCTCTTTCTCCTCTGTCAGGACGATGCCCCGGATTCCTACCCTCAAGAACCTAGAGGATCTGGTTACTGAATACCACGGGAACTTTTCGGTGAGAACATTGTCATAGGCGGACTGCAGTTTGTCAACTAGCGACTGCCTGCCAGCAAGTCAGACAGAGTGTGGGGAGCAGAGGGAAAGGGAGGGGGCCTGCACTAACTGTCAGGATGTGGCCAACCGATTGGGGGATGGGCTGGATGGAGAGCGACACCCAGAAGAACTGATTATAAATTGGTTGAGGCAGATGGAAACAGTGTTCTGGGGGCCCCAAGAGTCTGTGTGTCCCTTCCGTGAGCACTGTAGTTGCAGACGTTGTAAGCGCTCCCTTGGCACAGAGCCTGGGTCTTTTGCTCCCTGCCCCTAATTGACCCCTGACCTGGAGATATCTGTCTTTAGGCCTGGAGTGGAGTCTCTAAGGGACTGGCGGAGA
>NW_027527457.1:27292-29829 GCF_008692635.1 Crocuta crocuta | reverse complement strand
TCAATGAGAAATAAAGCTTCTGTTGATAATCATCAAGAATGTCTGTTGTTGGGGTGGGGGGCAAGGGAAACGTGGGGTGCAATAAGGGTAGGAGGCATGGTGCTCACGGTAGGAAAAAGGAGTAGTAGACTCGCCATGTGGAAGCAGTAGTACCACAAATGAACCAGAGAAGAGGACTGTTCCAGAAACTTGGCTTTTTTTCTAGGTGTCCTGCACTCCTGCTATGATGCATTTTAGAATTAGATTTACCCGGCTGCCCGAGCGGCCCAGTCAGTTAAGCGTTTGAGTCTTGGTTTCAGCTCAGGTCATGATCTCACGGTTCATGGGTTTGAGCCCCACAGCAGGCTCTGCATTGGCAGCATGGAGCCTGCTTGGGATTCTCTCGTCCTCTCTCTGCCCCTCCCCTGCTCATATTCTCTCTTTCTCTCTCTCAAAATAAAGAAACATTAAAAAAAAAAGAACTAGATTTATAGNGAACATCTTTCACAGATCCCACTCAGGTTCCTCTCTCCTTATTCTCACTCCACCTTCTGCCACACATACCACTTCTGACCTCATAATCCCTCAACTGAGGCCTCAGGCCCCACCCCTGGGGATGTTGGTTATCCACAACTGCCAGTAGCTCTCTCTGGGCCTCTTCAGCCTATGTAATCCATCTACCCTTCTAGACCCCCAACCCTATGGGCCCACTTGCACACATACACCCCCCACCCCCACCCCGGGACATTTAGAATACTCTCCTTCCGAATGACTCATCAGGCCCCTATCTAAAGAGTGAGAAGGTCTTGACAGCATGTTCATTTTCATCATACATGGAGGTGAGGGGCATCACAGAGCTGGAGTCTGGGTGTAGGGCTGGGAAGTTTGAGGGCGGTGGAGATCACAGGGATGGTAGGTGTAACTAGAGGAGGGCCGCATGGCCCGTCTCATGTCTTCTCAGATAATGAGCAGTTTCTGGCCAATATCAATTGCTCTGTCCTTCTGTTGATGCATTACACCCGCAGAAAAGTAGGGTTGCCTAAAACAGGTGAGGAGTTGGGGGAGGGGACTGACGGCAGACGGTCAGAAGTAAGTAGGGTCATTTCTAGCTCCCAAGCCCTCTGACGGTCAAGAAGAGAGCTCTTTGAATCTAACAGCTCCCTCCAACCCATTAAAGATAGGATCACTGCCCTTTTTGCTCCCACTCTCCTTCCTTAGCTGCCCCAATTACCCTGTGGCCTCCCTCCAGACACCATTGACTTGTGTGATGAAACGGGAACAATGAAGATGTTTTTCGTGCTGAAGACTCCTGGAGACTATGCCAGCAAATTTCTTACAGCTCGAAGCACATACTACGTTTGTAAGGTGGAGCGTGGAGCACGAGGTAGAGGCTTGGGAGCACTCCTGAGAGAGCAAGGCCCTCAGAATGGATTGTGAACCTTGTCCTTAGCATAGGGTCCTCTCAATCAGATCCAAACTGACCATCTCTAGTCAGCCTAAGAAAGAGCACTGCCTCTCTGACAATAGGGTGGGCTTACACACGTAATGCCCCCCACCTAGGGTTCATCCTGAGGGGAGGAAATAAGGTACATCAGCTCAAGGTAGTGTTGAGTGCTAGGGTCCTGATATCTTGGGTTTTAGAAGGGCGGAGACAGGGTGACGTGGGGATAGCGCACTGCTGTGTTCACAGGAACCCGTCTAGAGAATGCCTACAAAGCTTTTGTGCCCCTCCTGAAGAACCCAGAACCTGAGCTACTTGGTAAGGAGCATGATGGAGGAAGGAGACACATGGAGAGGAACTTCTGTAGCTCGGTGATATAGTATATTGTCTGTACAGAGTGGGAATGATGTGATACGGGAGGTAGGATCCCAGGATCCCAGAACGAGGGGAATGTGGCCTAGGCCCACTTTAGGATGGACATTTAGCTCAGACCAGATGGAGCTGTGTGTGTCACTCACCCCTACGCCCACCCCCATTTCTGGAGCATTGTCTTGACATATCTCCCTATCAAAACCTTGTTGTTTCCATCTTGCTCTTCATCCTTCTCTTTTGGAGTCTTGGTGACCCAATTCGCGCTGAAAAGAGCAAAACCTAGGCACCTTCAGATCACTCCTCAGCCTAGCTTTAGGCTCAGTTACTCCAAGTGATCACAGGAATCATGGGAGGGATGGGGTGTGTAGGTAAGACCTCTAGTCCTCAGAGGCAGGGGGGATGGGGGGTGCTTTTTCCTGGTTCTTAGACAACTTGCGTGCACAATGTGATGTCATGGAGAAGAATCGATTGAAAACGCTTAAAAGCCAAGAAGCCAAGAAAGTTGTGATCGAATCCACTGTGAACATCCCAGTAAGGCTCCCCAACTGTGCTCTGCCCCCACACTCCCCTCTCCCTACTAGCCAACCCAAGGCTCCTGCACCTTGGCCCTCTGGAATGAACTTCCTTTCCAAATCCAACATCCACGCCCAAGACCTACCTGTCTCTGGTCCTAGTTTGCAGAAAGCTTCCCTGTAGGGGCCTCTTTATCTACTTGTGGACCTTTTCCTTTTCCAGTCTAAATCAT
>NW_027527457.1:25876-27235 GCF_008692635.1 Crocuta crocuta | reverse complement strand
TTTACCATTTTAAATCAACGGGAAGATCAGATGAAGAAGGGCCCCCTCCCCCTCGCAGGGGCCTGACCTTTAAGACCCGAGCAGACGTTTTCAGTAGAAAGGATAGACATCGCTAACTAAATAAAGTGGCCAAGTGACAGCAGTTAACACTAGGTACGAAATTGCTGGAATTTAATATGAGGCCCCTTTTCCAAGAAAAGACGCCATCTCCCAAGGTCTGTACCAAGGCTTGAGTATGCCCCAGGCACCGTGGAGGCTCTGAGGGTGGCTGGGAGTGGGCTGGGGGCAGCATATGGGTGGGGGTGAGGAAAACCTGTGAAGTCTCCTACAATGAGCCTTTGAGGGACAGAGTAGGGGGTGGGGTCTTCTCCAACCAAACTACCTCCCCTGGAGACAGCCCTATCAGAGCCCACCTACCACTGCTGGGGTTTGGTGACTGACTGGCATCTTCCCTCCTCCCCCACCACAATCTACCAACTCCTCCAGCTGAAATCCCCCCCCCCACAACTTCTCTGCTTCCTTGTCATCCCGCCCTCCTCTCCTCTGCCTTTCCCCCTCCCTCCCCCTTACCCGAGGGGAGCAGAAAGGCAGCAGAAACCAGAGCTGGTTATAGGCATTTATTGAATTTATTCATTTATTGATTTGACACACTTCCCCACTCCAATCTAGCACATGATACAATCTGGGTAGGCCAGGCGCTGACACAGGAAATGATGGGAACCCACAGCAGGGGTGAGGGGTGGGGGAATAAAACTGGAAATGACTTATATTTTTAGATGTGGTCAGACCAGGTTGCTTTTATTTCTGTGGTCGATGTGCCCAGGTAGAAAATGGTAGATAACGAGGATGTGATATGTCTCATTCTAAAAAGACTGCTATGAAGGGTAAGGGGATCCCAGCTGAGTGAATAGATTGTTAAAGAGAAGAGTCAATGGTTCATCAAAAAATTCAAGGAAACTTTCCATAAGAGACCCCATTAATGAAGACTCCAAATAATGAGGGTCATCCAAATAACCCATAAAAATGTCCCACTTGAGAGAGAGCCAATCAGAGGGTAAGAATGCTTGATAACCACTGCACTAGTCAGTAAGACCTTTCCTTANAGCACTAACCGGCAGTGGGTCATGCAAGAGTGTGGCTGCCCCTGGACGCCACATGCTCCCAGACACAAGGTGAATGAGGGGGCCTGGCTTAGCTTTTTCCATAGGGAAACTCTAAACTCGTTCCACCCAGACCTTGTTCTACACATCTCCCCATCATTGTCGTTGGAGCTCTTTCCCTTGCTCTCCACTGCTGCTCCCCTGCCCCCTGCTCTCTGTTGGCCTGGAGTTCTCTCTCCCCGTTTCCCCTCCTTCCCCG
>NW_027527457.1:25409-25729 GCF_008692635.1 Crocuta crocuta | reverse complement strand
TAACACCTTGCCACTGTTAAAAAATCTCTATATTTGTGTTTATATTTTTTAAATGTTTATAAAAAGCCTTTCTGTGATCTGCAGCCTTCCAAGGGTGATTTAGCCTGGTGAGCCTCTCCAGGGCTCAGACCTTGGCCCTTCCAGGTCCCTACTACCCCCCTCCCCCACCCCACACCACTGGCCTAGGGGGCCACTGCATAAAAATCCCAGGCCCAACCTAGCCTGGACCAGCTCAGATAAGACTACAAAAAATCCTGCTCCCAAAGGCAGGGGTAAGGCCACTGGTGACTTCACATTTCCAACAGCATTCTCCACCCCTG
>NW_027527457.1:24124-24941 GCF_008692635.1 Crocuta crocuta | reverse complement strand
CCCTTTCCTCCACCCCTTTCCCTCCCTCCCCCCCATAGTTCCCATATGGGGCAGTTTTATCTAATTTCATCAACACCCGTGTGAGCAGACCCCACCTTAGCTCTAAAGCAGGGTCCCGAATTCCCAGGGAAGGGTCAAGGGTAAAGAGTGGATATGGGCACGCCTGGCTCCACCTCTGAAGCAGGGGACAAAGCTTCTAGCCACGGCTCAGGGATCTGTGGGAAGAAGAAAACGAAAGACGAGGTAAGAGGCTGATGTGGGGCGTGACAACTTTCTACCATTCAGGTCCACATCCCCCCCAAACAGCGCCAGCCCTTCCCCACAGGTCTCCTGCACTACCGCTAGGGGTGGGCTTTGCTGAGGGGCCCGCCCCTCTACTAAGACACTCTCCCTCTACTTCCCCAGGAGCTCCAGCTACTCCTTGCTCTAAATCTCCCCCTTGCTCAGGTCGTGGGACTAGCTGGGCATCAAGGGGGGGTGGGGAGGTGGCCAGAGGTTGTGAGATGCTACCATTGATTAAGAAGTGCCATACCTGGTTCGAAGTTGAAGTCCAATCCCTCGCCCCCATCCATGAGGTCACTGATGATGTTATCCACGTCACATTCCAGGTTCTCCATGTACATATCGAGATCTAGATCCTGAGGCATTCTGTCTTGGCTTGCAGCTTCGGTAGCAGGTGTGAGCACAGGAGTCCCCAGGGTCTTGGGGATGGGAGCACCTGCCATGACGGGAGGTGGCCCTATCATAGAGAGGGTGGGAACCAGACTGCTGGGGCCTGGGGCCTCTAGGGGCTTGGGACACAGGCCAACCCCTGTGG
>NW_027527457.1:23076-23704 GCF_008692635.1 Crocuta crocuta | reverse complement strand
CCTGTGGCTAGCTTACTGGAGGAAGGTATGCCCCCCAGCAACAGAAGTGTCGGAGCCTGGGACAGAATGGGATCTACCTGGGTCATGAGGACATCAGCAGGGGGTGGTGGTGTATCAGAGGTGAGCAGGGCCTCCAGAGACTGGGAGCTTGAGAAGCACCCTTCTCCTGCTGACAGGGGCCCCTCTGCTGGGCTGAAGAGGGAGGTGCTGTAGGTGTGTAAGGGACCTGTCACCCCAGGATGCTGCAAAGAGAAGCCAGAGAGACTACTCCGAGAGAGCAGGGAATGGGAAGATGTGAGATTGAGCCCATCTAACAGCTCCAGATCTTCATTTAGAGTGGGAGGGACACCCCCTGCATAGCCGCTGGCGGAGGCTGGTATCTCCTCCTCTGCCAGCACCTCAGACTCTCGCCTCAGAGGGGAGTGCCGGGTGCTGACGCTGCTAGCGTTTGAACTGCTTCGTGGACGGAAGGTGGTCCACACATCTGCTTCTTCAGGGTTTCGAGAGCAAGGGCTGCCTGACCACTTGGCGAAGTGGCCAACGGGGCTCGTCGGAGTGGCACCTTCAGGCGGGGCTGGCAGCACGGCTGGTTTCTTCTTGGGGGCCTTGCTGGGGCCCCAAAGCAGCT
>NW_027527457.1:22083-22989 GCF_008692635.1 Crocuta crocuta | reverse complement strand
CTGCTGCTGGCCATGGAGGCTGCCCGGCGGCGGGGAGCCTTGCCGCTCTTGCCTCCCTCAGGGTTCAGCATCCACCAGGAGCTCTTGCCAGTAGCCTCGTTGTGAACCTTGATGAACTTGCTGTGCAGGGACAGGTTGTGGCGGATCGAGTTCTGGAGGAGGCAGAGGCAGCAGGAAAGGGGCATGAGGTACGTGCAGGGGAGGTCAGTGACCAGCAGTCCAGTCTCAAAGGACGCTGGGACATAGCAGGGGCATTCCTCAAAACTCAGAGCTATCCAANCCAAAGGCAAGCCGCTCGGGCTCTGCTCCAGACTTTTGGGCACAAGGGCCCAGGAGGCAGCCTGAGTAACAACCTACTGCAGAGGGCACAGGGCCTGCTCTGGAAAAGCTCACAACACTGCACTCCCGCCAGGTCTCTGAGGGGCTGTCTGGTGCTGGTGGTCACTGGGGAGAGGTGCTCCTGTTCAGCAAGAGCGACGATTAGGTGCGGAAAGAGAATTCCACAGCTCCAATCTCTTTCCTTGAGCGGAGGCTTGGGTGGCGTTTACAGGAAAGTGGTGGAACACCAGCCCNCACCCCCCACCAGGGCACCCGAGCCCCAGCCCTCCATAGGATTCGCAGATTCCTTTGTTCCCGATTCCTCCCGATTCCTGGGCACACACCCTCAACCACACTCAGGCCAGGCTTCTCACCATGCCTCAACTCCACGAGGCACATTCCTCGTCCTAGGAAGGATCTCCCGTCCATACATTCTGCCAGTTCCTCAAGACCAAGCAGAAGTCCCCTCTCTCCTATTAAGTGGCTGCCTGCCTGACTTCTGCAGCCAAATTTCTTGTGTGGTATTTTCAATCTGCTCTACACCATCTTACCCGACCTATATTGTATTATTTCCCATTTCATGCAAGT
>NW_027527457.1:20407-22052 GCF_008692635.1 Crocuta crocuta | reverse complement strand
CTTTGCCGCCCCCCCCCCCCCCCCCACTCATTCTTTCCTCCTTTCCCCTACTTCTCCTCAGGAATTTGTGCCTAAGATCTCCAACCTTAGGGGCATTTGACCTCCCACATGGAGCTTTTCTTCAGTGTTTAGAAACTCAGGAGGAGCCCGGAAGGGCTTGGAGTAAAAACTAGAGGTTGAGGCTATGGACAGTCAGAAACACATGAAGTGATTTCTCACTGGTTCTCCAGATAAGGAGACCCTCTGCCTGGGAAAAGATACTTAAGTAGCTTCTTGTTCCAGGGCTCTTTAGGCAAAGAACTCCTTGTTTTCCTTGGGACCCTTCGGTAATGGCATTCCAACCACACTGGCTGCGTTGGTACTCCTGGTTCTTTCGAGGAATCCCACTTGTCCACCTAGACAGTAACCGTCCATCCTTAGTAACTGAGAACCACCGTGACTTCTGGCACTGTGACTCCCTCCTCCCCTTCCATCCTTTAACTCTGAGTCTGCTGAGAAAGCCCGTTCCTTTCTCTACACTCATTACTCACGAGGCCCATTCTTCTATCCACTCTCCTTTAGGCCTCACAACTAGTACGTGGTACAACCGCCTACCTGGAGAGGTCAGCTCCTTATAATTCTTACCTGCTGGAAGGGTGGGTGACTGCTAATTGTTCCCCAAGCCACCTAAACAAACCTTTCTTGTTCTAATGAGTGCCAGCCCCCAGTAGGGTGGGAGTGATCTTGGCACATCTCTGGAGAAGCCAGTTCAGGCTGCGAGGCTTACCCCTTGGAGTGGGGTGCGGGTGGGGGATGAGAGCCTTGGAGGCCCAGCGCTCAGCCTGATTTGGCTCTGCCATCATCCCAATGAAGGGAATTTGGCAGCATGGGCTAGCAGAAAGAGTATATGATTTATAGTTAGACCTGAGTTCAAGTCCCCGCTCTAATGAGATGAAGGCAAGCTTCCTGACCTTTTCATACCTTAGTTTCCCAGTATGTAAAACGCTGAATCTCAAGAATTGCTGGGAAGATTAATAAAACAAAACATCTCAAAACTACTTTGTAAACTAAAAAGCCGCAAATAAGCGTAAATTATAAGGAGGAACTACACTCCCACAGCATAACTAACAACTCACATTATTTCTTCTACCCTGGAAAATGAACCTAAGGGAAAAGAAAAAACAGCTGTGTAGGCTGGGTCCAAGGAGGGGAGCTCTTTATGAGCTGAGACTGTGGCGTGGCAGTCTACCCAGAAATAGTGCCAAGGGTCTCAGTCAGCTGTCCTGTTTTCTGGCCTACCCAGCTCCTAGGAAGACTGCAGATCTGATCCCTCCCTCCATCTCCTGCACCTAGGGGAGGACCCACTCACTACTCATTCAACCCTCTGTGCTTTCTGGTACGCAGATCTCACCACCTATGCGGGTGCAGGATGTCAAGGGGCTGAAGCTCCCCATTTCATAATTGGAGCCCCACATTTCTCAGGACAAGTTTCCAGCACAGCTAGTGAAATCTTTCCTCACGGCTTCTTCATGGAAGGCCGAGGGAGCTCTCAACCTTGTACTCTAAAGTCAGAACCCTTTCTCTTTCTTTTTTTCATACCTAATATTCCTCAACAGTAAATGAAAACTCTCCCCCCTCTCAGACTTAGATAGCCCCTTACTAGGGA
>NW_027527457.1:16425-20393 GCF_008692635.1 Crocuta crocuta | reverse complement strand
CCCCTCTTCTTGGCTGGAGGAGTTCTTCAACAGTCCTCTACCTTGAGGTATGGAGAGGCAAGCAGAGAATCTAAGTAATCCCACAGGAATGGGAGAAAAGGTGTTGGGGTGGGAGGTGGGGGAGGAGGGAAGGCTAGGTTCATGTGGGGAATCCACACAGTTCCTGCTGTACATAGGATAAAGACTTCTCTGTGGGAATAAGTGTTTGGGGCAGCTCAAGCCAAAGTGCTGGGAGTGCTGAGCAGTGAGCAGAGAATTCAATTTTCTCCAAGGCAAGGACAGTGTCTTATTCATCTGCGATCCTCCAGCATCAAGCACTGAGCGTGGCATATACTATGTCCTAAGTAAATGTTTGTGTAATTGATGATTGAGGGTAGGTCTCTGGGGGTGGGGGTGTAAAAGGGGCCCCAGAAAGGCAGCAAGGGGGCTAAGGGTCCCAGGGACGGATGGTATCGGGACACAGGTAAGGGGGTCATAGTTACCTTCCATCCTGCTGAGCTGTTGCTGTCACCCTTGTCCTTGAAGTAGGGCACAGTGCNCAGGCAGATTCCTGCCAGTCCTCAGAAAGTCGCGAACTTCCCCCTCGCCCCAGGACGCTAGCCCCCAAGCTGTCCCCTCTACACAGTTCTCTGATCCTCTTCTCGACTACAAGCGGACAGCCTCAGAGCTCTTTCCGAGACACCACCTGTAACCTCCGCCTAGCGAAGACACTTTTTCTCCAACCTCTCACTCCGCTTCCTGCTCTTTTAAACCTGAGGCACCGTATCCCCTCATACATTGCGCTCCCATCACCAAACGTCTCCTTAGCCGCNGTTTTCTTTCTTTCTCCCCGCTTCCCACCCCCTCCCGTGTGACTCTGGGTCCCCTAGGTGACCACGTTGCGAGGTGCTGGACCTTTCCCTCTTTCAGTGGAGAGAGGGCGAGAGGGAAAAATGTGATCTCTACAAGAAGCCGAAAACAGGCAAGAAGCAAAGAACGGACGGGCTTGTGTTACATAAATACGTGCTGATGATAGTGTCTCTTCTACCTCCCCCTCCACCCCCCGGNTCTTGGGCGGCTTCGCTTCTCATTCAACAGGTCCCAAACTAAACTCATCTGTCCTTTCACTCACACCCCTGTGCTCTGGCTACCCTTATCTCTGAATTTGGTTAATAGTTGTCCTGATCCATCCAGTCTTCCAAGCTAAAATACCGTTTGCCTTTTCATCTCTTTAACTTCTCACATCCAGATCGCAGTTCCATACCTCATTTATCACTGGATTAAATGGCAAGATCATTTTAATTGCACCTCCTGCCGTCAGTCTTTTCCCCACTATGGTTTATGTTCCATGCTGCCAACGAAGTCACCCTTCTAAGAAACACTCCTGGTAATACTGGTTAAAATGTATGGAACACTTATTATGTGCCAGGCGCTATGCTAATTGCTTTACATACAGTAGCTCATTTACTCCTCACATCAACCCTGTAAAGCAGGTACCGTTATCAACCCCACTCTATAGATGAAGACACTAATGCTTAGAGACTTGGTGACATACCCAAAGTCGCAGCTAGGAGGCAGGGGAACTCGGATCATAACACTTATTTGTGACCATAGCATTCCCCTGCCTAAAACTTCCTTTGATTTTCCCTATTGCCTATGTGATAAAAGTTCAAACTCTCTAGCAAGGTACACACAGTCTCTTCAGTTTCAAGCCACTTCCCACCTTTCCTGCTTCATCTTTCACTGGGCACACTAAGTTACAACCAGTCAGAATTTTGTACCGTTTCCTGGAAAGGCCATACCCTTTTATCCCTCCACCTCCTGGGGTGTCCTCCCTATGACCGTCCCCTCCCCAAGTCTCGTATTTTGGAACACTCCTCTTCAGCCTTCCTTGTTCCCCTCAGGTGGAGTTCTCCCTTTTCTGCATTCCCAAGCACTTTGTGCAGGCTTGTGTTTTATAGCACAGACCATATTATATTACTTCTTTACACATACATCTCTTCCACTAAACTGAACTCCTTGAGGGCAGAGACAAGTTTTATGTATCTCTGTGACCCTTAGCTGGGTCACATTCAACAAATGTTGGTAGAATGAATGGGATCAGAAATTGAATGACATTATATTTGTACATTTGACAGCTTAAAATTTTTTTAATGCTTCATTTTGAGAGACAGAGAGAGAGGGAGAGAGGGCATGAGCAGGGCAGGGGAAGAGAGGGAGGGCGACACAGAATCTGAAGCAGACTCTAGGCTCTGGGCTGTGAGCACAGAGCCCGACTCATGGCTCAAACCCACAAACCGTGAGATCATGGCCTGAGCTGAAGTTGGACGCTTAACCAACTGAGCCATCCAGGCGGCCCTTGACAACTTTTTAATAAGCATATCATGTGCACTTTCTCTCTGGCCGTGCCTAGTATTGTACCATTTGCAGTGTTGCTTGATATGTGCTGTGTGATGACAAGGCCTTCCTTCTGTCAGGAAGGACAGCTATACAACTCAGCATTTTCTAGAGGTAGCAGTACATTGAGCCTTCAAAGTGATATTAGGCTACTCATGGTAAGGTTACCATCTTGGTTCTATATACTCCTGCCTCCTTCTACTCCAAAATGTATTTATGCTCCATATGTCCTATGCAGGGTAAATAGAAGACCATGCATTCCTACCTGAAGTCCAGACTGGAGACATGGGACATAGTTGCTCACAATGCCTGTAAACATGTCATGTATATGACTCTTCCTCCTGTAGCACAGCCTGGAGTATTTGGTAAGTGCTGTGGAAATGGTGAATTTGATAGAGGAGAGGGCCTGTGGCCACTAGGTCCCAAGAAGCTCTCTTCGACCTGAAACAGGTGTGGTGACAGATCGCACAGAGCTTCTGAGCCAGGGAAATGGCAAGGGTGGGGCAGGCACATGTCCTGGCTTGAGTTCTATCTTGCATTGTCTCCCATGTGCATTTGTTTCAAAAGGTCCGCCTCCCCCACCAACTCCTGTCCATCACCTCCTTAAATTTCCAATTCAAAGCTCAAAACCTACATGCTTTTGGACACTTTCCCCGACTAGCCCAACCTGACAGATCACTTGCCTGCTTTGCATCTCCTGAACCTCTATGAGATCAGTCTGTATTCTCTAATTTTGTGCTTGCGGTTACATAGCTTTTCATCTCCTGAGGGCATAATGTCTCCCCAACTTGATTATAAACTCTGAAATCAATCAACAAATACTTTACTGTTAAGATGAGAATATGGCTTGGAATCCCAGAAAGACAAAAATGACCTTAACCCATAGGACCAGATGATTTAGGAAGGTGACTTAAAGGATCTGTGCAATAGTAAAAGACACGGCTACTTTAAAGCTTGTATCTGGGGAGGTCAAGGTTATTCACCTTATTACTGTGGGAGTGTTAGAATATACATTAGGGGCACCTGGGTGGCTCAGTCGGAGAAGCATATGACTTCGGCTCAGGTCATGATCTCCCAGTTTGTGAGTTTGAGCCCTGCATCAGGCTCTGTGCTGAGAGCTCAGAGCCTGAAGCCATGTCTCCTCTCCTGCTTGCTCACGCACATGCTCTCGCTCTCTCTCTCTCTCAAAAACAAACAGTAAAAAAAATTTTTTTTAAGAAGACTATACATTAGTCAAGGGACAGAGTTAGCGAGGTAGCCTTAGAACATAGAAAAGACATTGGTCAGGAAAGAGGACTAACCACTGTAGTGCTGAATTATGAACAGATATGGCAGGCTATGGGGAGGGGGTGGCAGCACAGGCCTTTTTCCCAGTTGTAGCCCCAGAGTTTATGGTCTCAACTGGCTCCTCATTCAGGACTTGCTTTTTTCCTCTTGAAGGTCAGAGGAGTATGACTCTCTTGCCTCTTTCGCCTTCACCGCCCACTTTTCTACCTGAGTGCCACCCCCCAACCCTGCCGCCCAATTGGCTTTATTAATTTGAACGGAGATAGATAGTTCCCCATTTCTTTCTTATCCTGCCGAACTCTGAA
>NW_027527457.1:14719-16395 GCF_008692635.1 Crocuta crocuta | reverse complement strand
TACAGGGAAAGAGGGAAGGGTTAACAAAACTAACAATGAGAAAGTTTGAGGAATCTCAGAAAGCACCACCTCTACTTGTCTCTGGTCTTCACAGACACGTATGGAATGTACATAGTTTTGGTAGCCCTCTTCCCCAAGCCCTTCCTTCTGTGCGTCTGTGAAAGATTGCTGGTCCTTCTCTTAGAAGGCAGTACCACCCTCCCAACACTGTCACTGGTTTTAAAAATCTTCTCAGTTAAGAAACCTTTCTTTTTTTATATATAGCTTTCTTATTGATTGATTGATTGATGTTTATTTTTGAGAGAGACAGAGCGAGAGCAGGGAAGAGGCAGAGAGAGAGAGAGGGAGACACAGAATCCAACGCAAGCTCCAAGCTCTAAGCTGTCAGCACAGAGCCTGATGTGGGCTCTAACCCACAGACTGAGAGAACATGACCTGAGCCACAGTCAGGCATTTAACCCACTGAGCCACCCAGGCTCCCCAAGAAACCTTTGATACGAGCCTACTCTTTTCCAGACACCAAGCTAAGTGCTTTTACATAAAGTGTACCCCAGACTAAAGTCTTTAGGTTTAGCCCCAAGTAGATTTGAGTTGGTAGCACTACTAAGTTCAAGGCAACTTTCAGTCCTTTCTAGACCCTGGAAGTTAGTCTAATACAGTGAAAAGAACACTAGGGCTCCTGGGTGGTGCAGCTGGTTAAGGTCAGACTCTTGGTTTCCACTCAGGTCATGATCTCATGGGTTTGTGAGTTCAAGCACCACATCGGTCTCTGCATTGGCGGTGCGGGGCCTGCTTGGGATTCTCTCTCTCTCTCTCTCTCTCTCTCTGTCACCCCCTGCTTGTTCTATCTTTCTCTCTCTCTCTCTTTCTCTCTCTCTCTCCCCCCTCAAAATAAACTTTAAAAAATAAAACAAAATAAATTTTTAAAAAGCCAGAAATCTGGATTTAAAAAAAAAAAGAGCACTAGCTTGAGTCAGGAGATGTGAGACCTTGTCACAGTTTTTTTTTTAATGTTTCTTTTTGAGAGAGAGAGAGAGAGAGAGATCGTGATCAGGGGAGGGGGTAGAGACGGAGGACGCCACAGAATCCAAACCAGGGGGCTCAAACTCATGAACAGAGATTATGACCTGAGCCAAAGTTGGAGGCTTAAACGACTGAGCCACCCAGGCACCCTGAGACCTTGTCATAGTTCTGTCACTAACTAGTTGAATAATGATAATAGTAACACTGCTACTAAAAAGTAACATTTATTGAGTTTTTATTATGTGTTGGGTACTGCACTCAGTGCTTTATGTGGATTATCTGATTTTATCCACACAATACACATGTAAGTTAAATGCTGTGACTATTCTCCTTTCACAGAGGAAAATGAGACCTGGAGAGGGTAAAGGCATCTACTTACTGTCCACTGTTACTAAGTGGTAGAGCAGAGGGACAGATACCAGCATTCCAACTCCACAGCCTGCACCAGTCAATTTGTCTGGCTTCTGGCTTTGGTTTCTTCAGTTGTAAATGAGTGTATTATGTTAGATGACAGCTAACATCTTTCCTAGCTCTAAAATCCTATTTCCTGTGATCTCCAATCTGGGTACAAAACCCCAGATTACCCTTCTGGCCTCAGGCTTCCCCGAGCTTATGCTTCACAGGCCATAATTCAGTTCTGGGCCCTGCAGGAA
>NW_027527457.1:14244-14641 GCF_008692635.1 Crocuta crocuta | reverse complement strand
CAGGAATAAATTCCACAAAACTTCCAATCTCTGAGGTTTGGGGCTCACCTGAACTGAATTTCTGGGTCTTTCTGGCTTCATCTTTTTTTAAAAAAAAATGTTTATTTATTTTAGAGAGAGAGAGAGCGAGCGAGCAGGGGAGGGGCAGAGACAGAAGGGGACAGAGGATCCAAAGCGGGCCCTGTGCTGACAGCAGAAAGCCCAATGCGGGGCTTGAACTCACCAACTGTGAGATCATGACCTGAGCCAAAATCAGATGCCCAATAGACTGAGCCACCCAGGTGCCCCTCCAGCTTCATCTTTAATGCTTCCTGCAGCCTCAGTGGTTCCAACCTTTAGAAGTCCTCCTGGGGGAAAAAAAGAAAGTCCTACTGGCATGATATTTACCATGATTCTT
>NW_027527457.1:11294-13746 GCF_008692635.1 Crocuta crocuta | reverse complement strand
TCCAATATAGGAAAACACATCTGTGTTTTATTTTATTTATTTTTTACATGCTTATATTTTAATGTTATATGAAAAGAGCAGGATGTGATACTTTATATGCTACATGCTCATAATTTTGTGTAAAATACATTGAGGAAAAAATAGGAAGAAATACCAAAAAGTGTTACCAGTGGGTATTTTACTTCTTGTTACTTTCTTATATATTTCCACTTTACTGTGTGTATAGTTTTTAAAGTGGGAAAAAAAATGAAAGAAAGAAAAAGAAAGAGGGGGAAATGCTTTATGGCTTGCCTCTTTCTATAAGGGATTTGGGCACTTTACCCCCAAAAAAGTACAAATATTATAAGATTGTACAAATAGAACATCAGAGGCATGGAAAGGTAGGAGGAGCTAATGTGTCATGACCAATCATTAAGTCCACCTTTTTGGGAAGCCAGGGGAAAGGGAGGACATGACCATTCTTGTTATCAGAAAGGAAGACACATAGCAATTCCCCAAGAGAGACAGAGATTCCCCTGTCACTAAATTCTTTTCTTCTCCCAATTGAAAAGACAGGCTGACAGCAAGCAAAAGTTCTTGAAAAAACAAAACATTTGCAATCCCATTGCCCTTGTACAATTTTCATCTTTGCCTATCAGCTTTCGGTCCTCATCCACAGACACAAATAATTTTACATGGCTGCAATTAGAGTCTATCTACCATTTTGTGTTGGTTTTTTTTTTCAATGAACATATCGTAAACATGCTTTCATATTTAGTCTTCCAGAATTATAATTTTCAACAGCTACATAATGGTTCATTGCTGGCACTAAATTCCATAAGAAATTTCTCATATGGGATTAACATAAAGGACAATGTCCTCAATAACAGTTTCATAACACACAGAGAAGAGATTTTCATACTACTTGCTGGTAACTACCCTGGCTAAAAGCCAAGGGTGTAACATTAAAGCATTTCTGCAGGGGCTGAGCTAATACGGTTCAGGCATGTAACCTTCTGGTGCTTTAACTTGATCTGAGGGCACAATTTAAAATGCCACCTAAAGGAGTGGATGGATAGAATGTCCCTTACAATATATTCCATAAATATCTCTTCCCACAGCCAGGCTTTTGACAGAACCTCAGAGGCTGACTACACTTCTCTGGTGAAGGCCAGAAGTGTTGGTATGCTCTGTTGTCGACTGAGGCAGGATCCATATGTTTTGGAAGCCAGATGAACAGGTGGTTGGGTGACAGGGTTTACATTCTGGCTTGAAAGTTGAGAAGCCTGGCCAGCGTTGTCGTCTTCCATGGAAGTTTACCTCACTTCCCTGTGGAGGTAGGGTGCAGGTGAAAACCGTATTTTTTCTAGGAAGCAGCTTTTGGATCTGAGTTCCACAGAACAGAAGAGGGATTTTTGATTTGAGCAATTTTCAAAGCCCATAACCAGTCAAGTGGCCTGGGTATAAGAAGGGAAGTCTCATAAATATTCTAATGGAACCTCTGGTTTTATGAACTGTAGGGTCCCAGTGTGCCTGCCGGTATGAGTTAGCTGCAGAGTGGGGTTTTATTTTGACCAATTGAATTTTGGAGACTGCCACCAAGGACAATTAACTGTTTGTTTTGTTTGTTTGTTTGTTTTACAAAAATGATGTTGAACTGTTATTTCTGGCACTAATTATGTACCAGAGCCAATTGCCTCTTAAGAGCTATGCCTGATATGTGATAATACTACGTCTGCAGCAGAAAGGTGGATTCATTTTTTATTAAAAATTTTTATTATATGAAAATAACAACCACAAGACAAAAACTCTTTAAAAATAGAGAAATAGAAGAAAACAATTACACATAATCCCACCATCTCAACATGATCGGCATTAGAGTTTTGTGTATTTCCCTTATTTTTTCACGACCATATTTTCTCATGTTTATATTCATATTTTGTATATGCGTTTATGTCCTGTTTTAATAATTATAATTACACAAGTAATACCTGAATATGTTTTCTTTAAAAATTTAGAACATTACAGGGGCACCTGGCTTGCAGCTCTTGATCTTGGGGCTGTAAGTTCAAGCCCTACATTGGGTGTAGAGATTACTTAAAAATAAAATCTTTCTAAAAATGTAGAACATTGTAGAAACAGTTAAATGTCCTTTTGGTCCCTTATCCCATTTACCTTTATCCCTCCATGAAGTTACCAGTGTCATGAGTTTGATATGTATTCTTCCAGATCTTAAAAAATACTCCTATGGAGGAAAAACGTAGAATTGTTTTGTGTACAAGAAATGATTGCATTCGGCAACTGGCTTTTTTCACACAAAAAGTTTTTAAGATTTATCCTTATTGATATATGTAGTTCATTCCCCATAACTGTTATCTAATATTTCATTTAATGACTATGCTACATTTATTTAGCCATTCCCTAAAGGAGAGTGTGTGTGTGTGTGTGTGTGTGTGTGTGTGTGTGTGTGTGT
>NW_027527457.1:4966-11172 GCF_008692635.1 Crocuta crocuta | reverse complement strand
AACAAGTTTGCTTAACTGCCTCAACTTTCCTAGTCACTCTGAGTATATCAATGCAAAGAGACAATCTGAAGAAAAAATAAGTCGCTTTACTGGCAGACACAGAGATGCTTGGTCCCCACGCATCACCATTCTGTGAGGCTATATTCACAATGCTATCCAGTAGAACTCTGTGATGTTGGAAATATTCTATATCTGCCCTGTTCGATACAGTAGCCACTAGCCACATGTGCCCAGTGAACAACTGAAATGTGGCCAGGAAACTGAGAGGCTGAGTTTTAATTTTATTTAACTTTAACTTAAACTTGGTCACATGTGCCTAGTGGATACAGTATTGGATGGTACAAGACTCTTGCACAGGATAATGGAAGCCACAGTTCTTTATACTACAAATTACATGATCAGGAGCTCTAGGACAATTGTGTCTACCCTCTAACAGTCAATGGATGATGCTAAGCTCTTGTATTGGGCCTTTTACATGTCCTTTTTTAAGGTTAAGTCTCCTTGTTCCTAGTTCCCAGATGGGTTAAAAGACGGATTATCAGACGGAAAAAACAAAGTTGCCAGAAAGCCTGCCTTTCTGAGAATGACTACACTCAAACCAAACCATGTAGAAAATCATTCCTAATCCTAGCACCTTCAATTGACAGTTAATAAACTAAAATACCCCATCGGTCATCCCACTAGCCCAGGAAAATCTTCAAAAATGTCAGAAGTAGTATACAAAATCAACAGAATAATACAGACATCTTACAAAACCAGTCTAAGGCTACGAGTCAGTGGTGTTCAGTTAGTTGAGTTGTGTGTCACAGATGGAGTTTAGAGCCAGATGGAACTGATGTACTTTCTTGTTTTCCACAAATTCCACTGGGACTCCCTGAATCCCCATCCAGATCTCCTTTATCAACCAGAAGGTTCCTGACTGTCCCATGTAACTTGCTAAATCTATAGCTCACACAGATAGGCACGTGGTTGTGCAATTTGCTCCCAGAGTAGGCTCCAGAATGTCCAGATCTAATGTCTAGCTGATCTCCCCTGGCAGCATCAGGCAGATATGACAGCACGTGTTGGCTGAAGAAATACACAGCCTGCCTCTAGAAGGAAGAGTGAGGCACAAAGCACCAATATACAAGCTTTTAATACAGACAATAAGAAAATAACATGAAAAATATGCTAGCTATGCCTGTCATAAAAATCCATGACTAAGTCCTCTTTTTCATTTGGATGCCAACATATGAGAGTATACCTGTCTTCTTGTCTTGCCCTCCCCCTCCCGTTTCCTGTTCTTTTATGTTTACTTTCTCTGATCTCTTTGCTTAGTCTCTTTTTTCCTGCCTCTGGCAGTTTCCTCTGTTGAGCCCCTTTCTTCTTTTCCTGAGGCCAGTCTTCTAGCATCCTTCCAGAAGGTCATATACCCAGTTAATCCATAAGTGNAGGGGGAGTGAAATTTTGACCTTAAGGGGAAACGGTGTAGCAGGGGACTTCTTCCTCCCCTGAGACTTTCTCCCCCCACCTACCAGAGGAGTGATATGTGTTTATTACAGAAAAATTGTAAAATACGGACAAAAATATTTAATGTGCCCATAGTTCCATCACCCAATGAAAACTACAGTAACTTTCACTATATTTCTTTCCAGTGTTATTTTCTCCTTCTACATAAATATTTTTAAGTAAACTCCACCACCAATGCAGGCTTCAACTCACGACCCTAAGATCAAGAGTTGTATGCTCTACTAACTGAGCCAGCCAGGCACCCCTGTTCTTTTTTTTTTTTTTTTCCAATTCNGCATTTCTGTATCCCTTGGGTAAATTCCTAGCAGTGCTATTACTGGGTCATAGGGGAGTTCCATTGTTAGTTTCCTGAGGAACCTCCACACTGTTTTCCAGAGGGGCTGTACCAGTTTACATTCCCACCAACAGTGTAGGAGGGCAGGCACCCCTGTTCTATGTAGAGTTTTAAAAAATATTGTTATAATCACACTATATGTATAATTTTGTATTTCAGGTTTTCCCACCCCCCCCACCTAACATATAAGGATGTTTTCAGATGATTACACCGTTGATAAATATAATTTTAGTATTGGCATAATAGTCTATCAGTTGGATGTACCATAGTTTCCTCATTTCCATATTGCTAACCATTTTCTTGAAGTAGTGTTAAAATGAGGATTTTCACAAGCATTAATTGCCAAGGATCTCTGTTCAGTACATATAGATTGCCCCCAAACAGTAACTGCCCATGTAATTCATAGGGTCATGATAGTTCAATCAAAGCTGCAGTTTTTCAGAGAAAAGTATATTTCTCCATACAGTTTAAAAGAGTATAGTAATAGTGAATCTTATAGTAGTGTCAGGACCTTTCTCTCCATGATGACAGCCTGGTGTGGTAGAAAAAAAATACTTTGGAATCAGATCTTATTTTTCCTTTATTCAATAAATATTAACTGAGGGCCCATTGCATGCCTGGGACTATAAATACACCAATAAGAAAAACAAAATGCTTGCCCTCGTGCATCATATAGTGTAGTGGAGTTCACAGGCAAGTAAACAAGCAATTACATACAGCAGGATAAATCCTAAGAACTGGGGAAATATGAGGGACTATAGGTGTATAAAAGAGGGGCATCTGGGGTGCCTGGTGGCTCAGTTGGTTAAGTGTCCCACTCTTGATTTTGACTCAGGTCATGATCTCACGGTTGGTGAGATCAAGTCCTGCATCGGGCTCTGTGCTGACAGCACAGAGCCTGCTTGGATTCTCTCTCCCTCTCTTTATCTCAAAATAAATAAATGAACATTTGAAAAAATAAAAGAAAGCCATCTAATTTGGCCTTGGGGGATCAGGATGGATTCTATGAGGCAAGCTGAAGATAGGGATGGGAGTGGGGCAGAGACTGTGTGTTCCAGACAGAGCAAACAGCAAGACTAAATAAAGACTTTTAAGCCTAAGAGAGACTCTCTTTTACCTGAAACTGTCTTTATTTTGCTTTTGTTCTTGAATAATATTTTTACTAAACGTAGAATTCTGGTTGACAGTGATTCCCCCCTCTCTGCCCCCAGCAATTTACAGAGATTTTTCTACTGTCTCTAGCATCCATAGTTTCTGAAAAGCCCATTGCTATTTGGATCACTATATGTAATGCTTTTTTTTTTTTTCTCTCATTGCTTTCAAGATTTTCTCTTGATCTTTGGTTATCAAGAATTTGACTATGTTACACATAGGTGCAGTTTTCTCCATATTTATCCTGTTTGGGCTTCGCTGAGCTTGAATCTGTAAATGTTGTTTTTTGCCAAATTTGGGAAGCATTCAATCATTATTTTTTCCAATAATGTTTCTGACCCCATTTTCTTTTCCCCCTTCTTCAGGGACTCCAGTAACACATATGTTAGACCTCTTGTGCTGTCCCACAGGTCTGCAAGACTCTGTGCACTTTTTTCAATCCTTTTGTCTTTTTTTTTTAATGTTTTATTTATTTCTGAGAGAGAGAGAGAGAGCAGGGGAGGATCAGAGAGAGAGGGAGATACAGAATCTGAAACAAGCTCCAGGCTCTGAGCTAGCTGTCAGCACAGAGCCTGATGCGGGGCCCGAACCCACAAACCATGAGATCATGACCTGAGCCGAAGTTGGACGCTCAACCGACTGAGCCACCCAGGCGCCCCTCAATCCTTTAGCCTTTAGGTTACTCTCTATTACTATATCTTAAAGTACATTGATTCCTTCTTCTGTTACTTAACCCTGATTTTAAGTCCATCTAGTTAATTTTTTATTTCAGATATCGTGTTTTTCAATTCTAGAATTTCCTTTTAGTTCTTTTTTATATTTTCTATTTTTCTGCTGAAGTTTCCTACCTTTTTCATTCATTACTAGGGTGTTTTTCTATCCTCTTCAAGCATTGTCTATCAGGGTTAGCTTCCATCAATTGTTTTTTCGTTTGAGAATGGGTCACATTTCCCTGATTCTTTATATATTGAATAATTTTAGACGGCTTCCAAAACTTTGTGAATGCTCTGTTGTAGAGACTCGATTTTGTTATATTCCTCTGAAGAGTGTGGATGTATTTGTTTCAGCGGGCAATTAGCTTGGTTAAATTCTAACTGAAAACTCTGCCTTCCCTGTCATAGGTCCAGCTCAAATCTCAGTTCTGTTTGTCTTAGATGGAAGCTGCTTTGAGTCCGCCCTATCAATGCATACATGGTTCAGGTTAAGTCTTGGGAAGATTTCATACAGATAATTTAAGGCTCCTTTTCTCAGAATCTCTTTCTGAAATATCCCCTCACTTTCAAAATTGTAGTTGCCCCAGGCCCTGTCCTCTTGGTCTTCAGGTTAGAAAGATGAGGGTTTCCTGATGTAGTTCTAGTGGTGTGGATGATGACTGCTGTCTGCCCTCAGGCTAAAGCCATAAAAATGGGAAACTTGTTCTATGCTGTTCCCTTCTTCCAAACTCTTCAATATCTGCCTGCTTTTGTTGACTGTTTGGAAGTTTCAGGGGTGTGTGTGTGTGTGTGTGTGTGTGTGTGTGTGTTATTCAGAGTTTATAGTTGCTACCTATTGAGAGTTTACTCAATCAAACTGAGAATGGAATCTGAGAGATTCTCAGATGAGCTTACTTCCTATTTTGGGGGGAAATCATAGCCCTCAACTTCTCTCTTTTTCACCTTAACATTTCTCCAAATTATCACTCATATTCTCTTCTTCAGAGGAAAAAGGGGTAACTTGTTTACTTTTTCTCATCACCTCCTGTTTTGGACAGGAACTACAATTCATCCGTCTATTCATTCAGCTATTCAACAAATATGCATTAAACCAGGCATTGTGCCAGGCATTAGGGGTTAACAAGAGTAAGTAAAAGTAGAGCCTACTTCACTGAGAGTGCTCTCTTTAAGGTTGTCAAAGGTGTGTCTTCTTAATCACCAGATCAAATAAATTTATCTCAGTCTTATACCTCTGTAACTTCATTGCTCCATTCTCCATTGACTCTGGTGACCAGCCTCTCCTTACAACTCTCTCTTTTGTCTTCCAGATCTTCCACCTCATTGATTTCTCCTCTCATTTTCCAGGTAGAGGAATTTTCAGAGACTTTGTCCTTGGTGACTTTTCTTTTCTCGTCCTTGGCAGTCTTACTCAATCTTAGTGTTTCAACTACAACGTACATGCATGCCAAGACTCCTAAATCTCTATCTTCAGCCCTGACCTCTCTCCTGAGATTGAGACTTGAATTTCAGCTGTTTGTCTCTACCTGGTTGCCTAACAATCACATTAAACTGCACGTAGTCAAAAATCCAACTCATTATCTAGCCCCTGAACCTACTCTTCCTCCTATGTTTCCTATTTTGGTTAATTCCTGATACTGGAAGCGTATAATTAAATAAGAGCTGGATCAGGGCTGTTGCAAAAGGGACTCTTGTGCTGGGTGGGAAGTTTGACGATAGGGAAAGCTCTAATGTCCCTTCCAGTTTTACAATTCTATTATGTTCCCAGCACAGTGCTATACATTTCCTTCGAGGAGCTCACAATCAAACTGGAGGAGATAACAACTGAGTGATTGCTAGTCCTGACTTCAAATGCAGCAGGAATTCAGAGAAAGGAGATAGTAGTATGCATTGAGTTAGTAAGAGAACACTAATCTGAGCTCTTCAAAGGTAGAAGCTGTATTCTTTTATTTCATTTCTATCCTCACAGCACCATTCTCTACACACTGTAGAAACTCTATGAAGACTTTTTGAATGACTTGGTAATCATTATTAATNTGAATGGGTTAACCAAGATTTGATACAGACCCTGACATTTTTCAATCAACCAACCAACAAATATTTACTATATGTCTATTATTTGCAAGACATTGTGCTAGGCATTATGGGGGACACAAGATGCAAGAGAAATAGAAGTTTTAGTCTCTTCCCTTGGAGAGTTTACAGTATGGTTGGTAAGATGAGACATAAAGGCACACATGGTTAATTAAGAATGCACGTCTGGGGCGCCTGGATGGCTCAGTCGGTTAAGCTTCTGACTCTTGATTTTGGCTCTGGTCAAGATCTCATGGGTTCCTTAGATCAAGCCCTGCATCTAGATGGAGCCTGCTTGGGATTCTCTCTCTTCCTCTCTCTCTGCCCCTCCTGTGCTCACGCACGCATTTTCCCCCTCTATCTCTCTCTAAGTAAATAAATTTAAAAAAAAAAAAAGAAAAAGAAAAAAAGAAAGAATGCGAGTCAGA
>NW_027527457.1:1541-4954 GCF_008692635.1 Crocuta crocuta | reverse complement strand
TCAGAGCCAAATGAACATTTCTGACAAGAAGTCTGTAAAAATTTTTAAATTTACTGTAGACTGGATAGATATGGAGGCTTTATGGAGGAGGTGGGATCAGCACTTGGCTTTGAAGGATAGGCAGAAATTAAATAGGCTTGAGGTTCCCATAGTTATTAAGAAAATAGAATTCAACACAAAAACGTTCAGGCAAAAGACCAAACAGATGAAAAACAACATCTAAGCAAGAGTAGGCAACTTATACCAGAATGTTACTAAGTAGTTGTTAGTAACATTTTACCCCTTCCCACCATATACACTTTTATTCTTTCTCTCCTTTTCCCTTTTCTTTTTTGTTTTAAAAATTTTTTTAACATTTATTTATTATTGAGAAACAGAGACAGAGCATGAACAGGGAAGGGGCAGAGAGAGGGGAGACACAGAATCCGAAGCAGGCTCCAGGCTCTGAGCTGTCAGCACAGAGCCTGACGCGGGGCTCGAACCCACAAACTGTGGGATCATGACCTGAGCTGAAGTCGGACACTTAACCGACTGAGCCACCCTGGCACCCCTCCTTTTCCCTTTTCTATTTTTTTTCATATTATTCCCTTTATGGTGACATACAGCGGCTAATCTTCCTTGAGAGGCATTTTAAAAACCTGGGCTCCAAAACCAGACTGCCTGGATTCAAACCCTGACTTTAGCACTTATTAGCTGTGTGATTTTGGACAAGTTGCTTAATCTGTCCATGCATCACCAATAAAATGCAGATATAAAAACAGCCCATATGTCATATGCTTGTTTTGAGGATTAACAGAGTTTATATATATTAAAAGAGTGCTTGGCATATAGTAAGTATTCAATGTCAGCCACCCAGTGAGAGTGAGTCACCCAGGCGTCCCAATGTTAGTTTTTATTAAGGAAAGAAAGCTGACTAACTGAAACATTGTTATCTTTCTAGGTCTTAGTGTTGCTGTATAATTCATTATATAATTAGCAAACATCTATACAGAAGCCAGAGGACAGACTCATGTCAGCTAGAGAGTTAGGTCTTTGGCAACACACCCTTGTCAAACCTGCAAAGATGCTCACACACTTAGGCCAAACCACTTTTTCCCAAATTGCTCTCAACCCTGGGCCATCCAGAGAGATTTTAGTAAAATAAATACAATCTCCAACTTAATTAGACAAGTTGGGAATTTAATGGACACTTCATCAACATAGAGTGGGAACTGACAACTTTCAGAAGGGATTTTAAGTAGACTTATCCCTAGGGAGGTGCCAGCTGAAATTAGGGTTAAATAAACTTCAGGAAGGGGAGAAGTCAATAATAGAAGTAGGCAGCTAGATAGGTGTGTGTGGAAAGAAAGCAGGGCTCTACAGAAAGGCAGCTAAACTCTGGATCCACATTCCCTGGAATAGAAATTGTATGTTATGAGTGCTGCTCTCTGGTTTTCCTCACTGACCTATATTTTTTTACACTCAGACCTTCTCCCTACTCCCTGCTGGCAGTTCCAGATCTGTGCTCCCAAGAACACAAACACCCCAAATTACAGGGGCTTTTGATTTGCCGTTTCCCCAGGACAGCCTGAATAAAGACTAGAAAGAACTTCTTGTCAGTATGATTGCATAACACTGAGTTGGAGATTGTGCAATCTCCTTTTGGAAAAATTTAAGAGCGGGAAGATGGAGAGATGTTTTTTTTTTTTAATGTATATTTATTTACATTGAGAGGGAGAGGGGGGAGAGAGAGAGGAGAGAGAGAATCCCAAGCAGGCTCTGAGCTACCAGCACAGAGCCCGATGCAGGGATCAATCCCACGAACCATGAGATCATGGCCTGAGTCGAAACCAAGAGTTGGATGCTTAACCAACTGAGCCATCCAAGCACACTGATATGTGTTTGATAAAGGTGCAATATTCCTTATGGGCAGGAGGATGAGATTCCTTCAAATTTAAGGGTCCGACATCTCTATCGTTTGTGTTTTTTACCCCCACGCTGGACTCCTTCTAGCAAAGAACGAGTGTGGTCAAGGAAACCCAATGTGACCATTGAGTTTTGATGTCACCTGTTTGCCAAGAGATTTGACAGGGCTATTTTTTCTTGGTGTCATAATTGAGGTACACAGGATAACTGTGCCTTGTTCAACATCACTTGGTAACTGTGAAGCTCTGTGCCTCTCATGAAAAACAAAAAATTGTGTGTGTGAGAGAAGGCCCTGGCGAGCCAGCTGGTAACAGCTGTTATCTGTTGTTACTGCAAANAGCCTTGTCCCTTTACTTACCTGTATATTCAACTTCCCACTTCCAATGAAATCCCTCCCCTGGCTTTTAAACTTGGTCAGGTCTCTTCTCCCTTTAAACAAACAAACAAACAAGCAAACAGACAGACAAACAAACCCTTTTTTGACAATGCATTGCCCTCTACCTACTACATTTCTTTCTTAGGCAAGTTTATCAAAAGAACAGTCTCTACTAAATGTTTCCACTTCTCCAGCTCTGATTGCATTCTCAGTCCACTGCAATCTGGATTCTACCTCCCATGCTCCACTGAAACTGTTCTCATTTAAGCAATTGTGAAATTTAGTGGATAGCTCCCAGGCCTTACATTATTTGACGGTTGCATTGTGTTAAACACTGTTACTACCCACTTGTTCCTCTTGGAAAGTTTCTTATCCCTCCTGCTCAGATCACTATTGTCTCCTGGTTCTCTTTCTGCCTCTTGGATGACGTATTCCTTCCTCCTCTCCTTCACAAGCTTCTCTTCTCGTGCCTATCCGTTAATATTTTTCCCAAATGGAATTTGTTTCTGATTAAAAAAGAAATATATGTTTATTAGGTAAAAATAAGACCCTTTAGAAAAATATAAATAAAGGGGCGCTTGAGTGGCTTAGTCAGTTAAGCACCGGACTTTGGCTTAGGTCATGAACTCATGACACACAAGCCACTCGTCGGGCTCTGTGCTGACAGAGTGGAGCCTGGAGCCTGCTTTGGATTCTGTGTCTCTGTCTCTCTCTGCCCCTTCCCTGCTTGCAGTCTGTCTCTGTCTCTCTCTCAAAAATAAGTAAATGTTGACCCTGTTAAGATGATTGAAGGGTAGGAGGCAAGATGGCGGAGAAGTAGGGAGCTCCGCGCGTTTTGCTCACCCCCATCTCTCAAACAGAGAAGGCCTGAAGTCGTAGGACACTGAGCCACAGGAGTTTGGGAAGAGAAAGAGACAGAGTCCACTGNGTGAGCGCCAACTGGGGAAGATAAAAGCGGGCCGGGATTGGAGACACGGAGGGAAGGGAGGGAGCCCCCCTTGCCGGGAGCCGCGATGAGTGGAGGGGAAAAGAAAGAGCAGCTGAAACTGCTCATAGAACTGTCCCTGGAGAAGAGAAAAACCTCGACCCGGATGGAAACTGTTCTTAGTTCTGGTTGGAGTGTGACTTTGAA
>NW_027527457.1:760-1501 GCF_008692635.1 Crocuta crocuta | reverse complement strand
TCGACCTGCGGGACTGTTTTGCTGTTTTGGGCGGTATCAATAAAGCGCGCGGGCTGGGACCTACAAACAAGGTGAGGCTTGGGACACAGTACACAGCCCACCTTGGCTGCACCTGTGGCACAGGGAGATCGAACCCAAAAGAGTGAGTTGCAACACCTGGTTAGAGAAGGGACTGGGGCGCCACCATTTTTCTCCCCACAACCACAAGGCGGGGCCTCAGGGAGGAGCAGGTGGGACGCAGTGGAGACTAAGACCTGCCAAGAGAGCTGCTTTCCCTGCCTCCCCCCACCCCCACCCCAGAGCCCGGGGCAAGACCAACATGGATGCACTGCTGTGTTTGATTCTAGATCAATTCTTTCTATTCAGATATATTCTCCCTTGTCTCATTCTTACCACTCCCCTCTGCTGGACTGGGCACTCTGGTCACTGGTTTGCTTAAACAGTCACATTTAATCCATTATCTAGATGTATATTCTACACCTCCACCACTACCTTTCTATCTCTGTCTCTCTGGAGTAATCAGACTATATAGTTTCTCTGAGTAACATTATCTTCATTTCTTTCTCCTCGCCTCTAACCATATTCTCCTCTTTCTCTCTCTCAGTTAAGCCTCTCAGTCTTTCCACCTGGTCATTTCTCTTCCAATTTCCCTTCCTACCCACCATGTCATTTCTCTTTGCATATGCTCTTCCATCAGCACTGCATACACCCGGCTCTTTATTTGTAGCTGGGAATTCTGGT
>NW_027527457.1:0-690 GCF_008692635.1 Crocuta crocuta | reverse complement strand
GCAGGGAAGGGTCAGAGAGAGAGGGAGACATAGAATCCGAAATGGGCTCCAGGCTCTGAGCTAGCTGTCAGCACAGAGCCCGATGCGGGTCTCGAACCCACGAACCGCGAGATCATGACCTGAGCTGAAGCCGGACACTTAACCTCTGAGCCATCCAGGCGCCCCTGGTTTTATGCTTTTAGACTGTCCTTTGTCTTTTGGGTTTTTTCTTTTGTTTTTCCTTCTTTTTTATTTTTATTTTTATTATTTGTTTTTCCTCCTTCCTCTTTTTTTTTCCTTCCTTCTTTTTTTCCTTTCTTTTTCTTTTTCCCTTTCGGTTTGAGTGTTTGTTGGATTTGTCAGTGTGTTTGTGTGTCTTTGTTCCCTGTGTGTTTGTCGGTCTGTTTTCTTTTCCAGGGCTACCTCAAGAAACAAGCCAAAGTACACATGGTGGAGAGTCCCAAATGCTACACGAGTAGGGNAAGTAACCAAAGTCTCAACAAGAGAGACCAAGAGACACCATTCAAAAAACACTTCCTGAATGGACAGGCCTTGGAAAGTCAAAGAGCCTTCTTTAATACAGCAGTACTCGTAGGTGGAGAGTGCATAACAAGCTTTTAAAACTAACAAGAGACAGAAAGCTAGCCAAAATGACGAAATGGAAAAAAATCTCCTCTAAAGAAATTCCAGGAAGAAATGACAGCTAAAGAA
>NW_027527456.1:1059986-1068199 GCF_008692635.1 Crocuta crocuta | reverse complement strand
GAAGCAGAACAGCTTTTCTGAGCCCCAGGGAACCTTCAAGCCTGATGACGGCCTTGGAGACCCCGCAACACACCGTGGCGACAGGTGCTCAGGTCGGCTCGCGCCTTCTGAACCCAGTTGGACTCATCCCTTGGCAGACCCCAGGTCGCAGACCTGATCGGTGACACCCTGAGGGCACGTGGAGGAGGAGCCAGGTCCAGAGGTCAAGCCCTGGGCGGGAGCTGAGCGATCGTCCATTCTTGCCATGTTCTGCTGAGTGTCCCTGGCTCCTGCCTCTTCCTGGCGTTCTTCCTTGCGGTGGCCGAGGTGACAGGTCCATCACGCAGTGCCTTGATGAGATTCTGCCCTTTGAACTGGGTGAGTTGCTGCAAAGAACAGAAGGCCAGCTGTAGCATTCATCTCCGGGCCTGACTGCATGGCCCTGTCTGCAGCCAGCCCGCAGCTCCCACAGGCAGGAGCGCACCAAGAGTGAGTGGCGCTGCTGTCCTCAGAAATGAAGGTCTTTTCTCTTGTGCCGGTCCCTGCAGTCATTTGCACTGAGGTCACCTCCTGTGGTAGAGTCAATGTCTCATCTGAAGGTAACAGGTGTTTTTGCCAACTATGTTTTCACTAGGTAACTTTTGCTCTAATACTGGTTCATGTAATAAAAGTATTGCCTACAGTCAAACATATTTTTATACTTCTGCCTGCTTCAGCTATCTCTGTCCTACTGGTTAGTAATGTTGAAGCACAAATTTTTTTTTACATTTTATTTATTTAGAGAGAGCGAGCAAGGGAGGGGCAGAGGGAGAGAGGAAGAGAAAAGAATCTCAAGCAGGCTCTGTGCTGGCAGTTCAAGCCCGATGCGGGGCTTGAACTCACAGACCATGAGATCGTGACCAGGAGCCAAAACCAAGAGTCGGACACTCAACTTACTGAGCCGCCCAGCTGCCCCGAAAATAACATTATTGATGTCCATCTCCGGTGTGAATTTCACATGCTAAGCCAGAGATGACCCATGGATTACAATTATTGAAATTTCATATTGTCGTCTGGTAATTAACTGATGATGGACAAAGTATGACCTACGGGTAAAGGAACATACCCTAGATTCATATCCTCTGTGTTTTATATGAATTTCTGATGCTTGAGTAGGAGAGGTACACACTCCTTCCTATCTACATTCATTGCATCCATCAGGGTTTCTCCTACATGAATTCTCTCATGCTTGGCAACAGTGCAGCCGTGTCTATATTTGGGATTTCCCAAAGTTGGTGCATTTGCAGGATTCTCCCCAGAAAGCATCCTCTCATATTCCCAAGGGTAAAGCCACATCCAAAGGTCTTTTCTCATTCACATCATTTACAGTTTCGTTTCTGTGAAATGAAAGGCAGAGGGAAAGGAAGAGAGAGAGTCTCAAGCAGGATCCACACCCAGCACAGAGCACCATGTGGAGCTTGATCTCACGACCATGAGATCATGACCGTGAGGTCATGACCTGAGCTGAAATCAAGAGTCGGACCCTTAACCTACCGAGCCACCCAGGCACTGCTATAAGTCTTTATTTCAATTGGCTCCATGAGATTTGAGGATTGGCTAGTTTAACACATTTCCAGGATTTCCCTCCATTATGAATTCTCTGATGTTGAGTAAGGTGTGAATATTGGCTAAAAGCTCTCCACATTCCTTACTTTAACAAGGTTTCTATCCGATATGAATTTTCTGATGCCGAATAAGTTGTAATCCAGAACTAAATGCATTTGTCTAAGCATTACATGCAAGTCTTTGCCATTTCTTGAGTTAGGAGGATTTTCTTTTTCTTTTTTTTTAATTGTTTAAGTTTATTTATTCATTTTGAGACAGAGAACAAGCAGGGGAGGGTGTAGAGAGAGGATCCCAAGCAGGCTCTGCACTGTCAGCACAGAGCCCAATGTGGGGCTTGAACTCACAAACCGTGAGATCATGACCTGAGCTAGAACTGAGAGGTTCACGTTTCACTGACCGAGCCACCTAGGCGCCCCAGGAGTATTTTCTTCAAAAGACCATCTCTGTCCTTGAGCAGACAAGTAGAATTCTTTTTCATGTCCGTTTTATTTCAGTTTTTTTTGTTTGTTTGTTTTTTGTTTTTTTGCATGAGCAACTTGCTTTATTGTGACTACATTTATCTGGGAATTTTTGATCAGACATATAATACTGTGGCTCTCTAATTCCTTTGGTAAAAATGTTTTTGTTTAACAACCACTGACCTCAAATGGAACCCTTCCCTGGGTTTGTTAACATTTGCCTCTTCTTTTCTTTTTTTAAAAATTTTGAAAAATGTTTTATTTATTTCTGAGAGAGAGAGCAGTGTGAGCAGGGGAGGGGCAGAGAGAGAGGGAGATACAGAATCTGAAGCAGGCTCCAGGCTCTGAGCTGTCAGCACAGAACCCAACGCGGGGCTCTGAACCCACAAACTGCGAGATCATGACCCAAGCCGAAGTTGGACGCTTAACCGACTGAGCCACCCAGGCTGCCCTGCCTCTTCTTTTCTCAGTGGTTTTCTTTAGTATGGATAACTCTCTTCTACCTGAAGTGCTTCCCTTTTCCCCTCTGCATCTCAAACCAACCTTTGCATTGTCGCTTTTTTTTTCCCCTGCGGCGAAAACTGAATCATTGTCCATATGCGTGGACATCCTGGGTAGTTAGCAACTAGGGGCTTTGTCGAATCTGGAGTAGCTGTCATGCACAGGTCAGTGAGAGTAAGATACTTACACTAGGAAGAATGATGACCACCAAAAAGCAAGAATACAACTGTAAATAAACCTGAAAAGACTGCGCGAAAGAAAAGAAACTGCGTTCCTGAATGTGTACTCAATGCTGTAAAAGACCAGTTGTCCAGAAACCTAGGCCTTGAATTTCAGGCAGTTTGAATCAATATCCTAAATAGGATTAATGGCCTATAGTACACTTCTTTTCTTTCATTTTAGAGGGGAGCAGAGGGGCAGAGGGAAAGGGAGAGAGAGAGAGTCTCAAGCAGGCTCCACACCCAGCACAGAGCCCCATGTGGGGCTCCATCTCACGACCATGAGATCATGACTGTGAGGTCATGACTTGAGCCAGAATCAAGAGTCAGACCCTTAACCAACCGAGCCACCCAGGTGCTGCTACAAGTCTTTATTTCAATTGGCAGGAAATAATATATATTACAACCACTAAGAGTATTCTGAGGTTAGTTGTAATAAGGGAAGACTTATGAGATATCCTACCCCATTATAAACTACAAAAAGTAAAATATGTGACATAGGGTGTAATGAAAGAGATCACTGAGGGCGCCCGGGTGGCTCAGTCAGTTAAGCATCTGACTTCCGCTCAGGTCATGATTACACGGTCTGTGAGTTTGAGCCCTGAGTTGGGCTCTGTGCTAACAGCTCTGAGCCTGCATCCTGCCTCGGATTCTGTGTTTCTGTCTCTCTGTCTCTCTCTCTGCCCCTCCCCAACTCATGCACACTCTGTCTCTCTCTCTTAAAAATAAATATTAAAAATTTTCTTTAAATACGTCACTGAAACAAAAAAGATCAAGTATGTGAAACACTAAATGTCTAAAGCTTAGCTAACAAGAGTATGAAAAAAATAAGAAATTGAGACGGGAATTTGACTTTATGTAAAGGTATTTATAAATTTACTTAATGCTAGGTTATGATGGTTGACAAGTCAGTAAAAGAGAATCCAATGTATTTCATGTATATATGGGAAATAATATGTGATAAAAATGTTGAGTAAACAAAAACAATCTGGAAACCATAAAGTAAATCCTAGACTCATTAAAATATCTTTAAAATCCAAAAGAAGAGGCACCCGGTAGGCTCAGTCAATAGAGCATCTATCTGACTCTTGATCTCGGGGTCGTGAGTTCAAGCCCCACATTGGGCGTAGAGATTACTTAAGAAGAATTTTTTAAGACACGGATATTTCTGATAGCCAAATAGAATTAGAATCAACATTATAAAATCCAAAAGAGAATATGTGCCACAAAAAAAGTATAAAGACAACTGTACTTTGGGGAAAATATTTGCAACATTTATGGCGAAGAGTTCATATCCCTGATAAACAATGTCCTCACAAACCGTTGTGTAAAAGAGAATATGCAAATAGTGAAGAATATGAAGAGGAAAGTCACAAAATAAGAAAAACGTAATTATTTTTGAAAAATTTTTTTTTTATTTTTTTAATGTTTATTTTTGAGAGAGAGAGAGAATGCTACTGGGGGAGGGGCAGAGAGAGACAGAAACACAGAATCCAAAACAGGCTCCAGGCTCTGAGCTGTCAGCACAGAGCCTGACATGGGGCTCAAACTCAAAAGTGGTAAGATCATGNGTTATCATTTCAAAGGCGGAAGAAAGGAAGTTCATATCTGAGGGGGAAGCATGATGAATCTCATATTCACATCTCTGACTCTTGACTTTTTTCTAAGCCCTAATTCTACATTTCCCATTGCCTGCTGCGCTTAGTGCATGGAAATCGAATTCACACCTCAAATCTATGAAGACCCAGACAAACTCATCATACTTTCAATCACGCAGTAGCATATGATCATTGCATTAAAATTACTGAGAAGAGGGGCGCCTGGGTGGCTCAGTTGGTTAAGTGTCCGACTTTGGCTCCGGTCATGATCTCATGGATATTGAGTTCAAGCCCTGCGTCTGGCTCTGTGCTGACAGCTCAGAACATTGAGCCTGCTTCCTGTTCTGTGTCTCCCTCTCTCTCTCTGCCCCTCCCCTGCTCACACTCTGTCTCCCTCTCTCGCAAAAATGAATAAACATTAAAAAAATTTTTTTAATTACTGAGAAGAAACTGGAACCCTCCTATTTTGCTAGTGGGAATGTAAAAAGGCACAATCACTTTGGAACACAGTTTGGCAGTTTCTCAAGAAGTTAAACATAGAGGTACCATATGGCCCAGCAGTTTCACTCCTAGGTGTGCACCCAAGAGAATTGAAAACGTGTTCACACACACATACACACACACACAGACACACACACGTACATGAATGTTCATAGCTGTGTTATTCCTAGTAACCAATAGTGGAAACAAAACAAATGTCAGTCAAGTGATGAATAGATAAACAAATGTGGTATATCCCATACAATGAAATATTACCCCTGAAAAGGAATGACGTACTGATACAATATACAGTGTGGATGAACCTTGAAAACTCTTGAGTGGAAAAAGCCACACACAAAAATACCACATATTCTATTATTCCATTTGTAAGAAATAGCCAGCACAGGGGCGCCTGGGTGGCTCAGTCGGTTGACCGTCCCACTTCAGCTCAGGTCATGATCTCGTGCATTCGAGCCCCACATTGGACTTACTACTATCAGTACAGAGCCTGCTTGGGATCATCTGTCCCCCTAGCTCTCTGCCCCTCCCCCACTTGCGTGTGTGTGCACACTCTCTCTTTCTCAAATAAATAAATGTTCAAAAAAAATAGGGGCGCCTGGGTGGCTCAGTTGGTTAAGCGTCTGACTTCAGCTCAGGTCCTGATCTCATGGTCTGTGAGTTGAGCCCCGCATTGGAGTCTGGGCTGACAGCTCAGAGCCTCCAGCCTGCTTCAGATTCTGTGTCTCCCTCTCTCTGCCCTGCCCCCACTCACGCCTCTGTCTCTGTCTCTGTCTCTCTCTCCCTCTCTCTCTCTCTCACTCACTCAAAAGTAAATAAACACTAAAAAAAAAATAACAAAAAAAGGAATAGCCAGAAGAGGCAAATCCCTAGAGACACAAAGTAGATTAGTGGTTGCCAGTGGCTGAGGGGAAGGGAAACGCGGTGGCTGTTAGTGGCTTATTAGTTTGCTAAGATCGCCTCAGCAAAGTGCCACAACTCGATGGCTTAAACAACAGAAACCGATTGTCTCACAGTTCTGGAGGCCAAAAGTCTAAGATCAAGGTGTCGTCAGGGCCATGTTCCCTCTGAAGGTACTAGGGAAGGATTTGTTGCAGACTTCTNGGCGGCATAAATCTAAGCTAATCTTCACCAGTGTTCTGTGTGTGTGTGTGCGTGTGTGTGTGTGTCTGTTTCAGTGTCCAAACTTCCCCTTTTTATAAGGATACCAGTCATATCGCATTGGGGAGCCACCCTACTCCTGTGTGACTTCATCTGAACTAGTTTCATCTGCCACGGCCCTATTTCCAAATAAGGTTGCATTCTGGGGATTAGGGCTTAAACATGAAATTTTGAAATGTGGGGGACAGACCCAATTCAACCTGTAACAAATTGGTGTGGAGTTTCTTTTGAGGGTGATGACAGTTTTCTGGGAATTGTTGGCGATGGCTGCACGATATCGTGAACATATCAAAAGCCACTGAACTGAACACTTTGGGTTTGTTTTTTTTTAAATGATTATTTATTTTGAAAGAGAGAGAGAGAGTGAACACAAGTCAGGGAGGGACAGAGAGAGAAGGGGAAGGGAGAGAATCCCAAGCAGACCCCACGCTGTCAGTGCAGAGCCCGATGCGGGGCTCAAGGTCACGAAACCATGAGATCATGACCTGAGCTGACGTCAGATGCTTAACTGACTGAGCCACCCAGTGCCCCTAAGTCTGCTTTCAAATACTATAGTCAAACCAGTGCTTTAACTGTCTTCCCGCTACAGAAATCCTCTCATTCTGACCTTAGTAGAGAGGGATGACAAGATCTAATTCAGGCTCCTAACTGCACAGCGAGCTTTTGAATGAAATATAAGAGGAAAGTAGCAGAACTCATCATCCCTACGATATTTTTCTCAAATGGACTTTTCGTCCACCCCCCCATGTTCCTCCTCTGTCAGTACTTTTGCTTTGGGGTTCCCATTTTCTCAACTGCTCTCCTGCTTTTCATGTAACCTCTCTGGATGGTTCCCCCTTTGGCTGAATCCAACTCAAAACGAGAAGGCAAGGGAGCCTGGTATGTGCAGAGCCAGCCTCCTCAGACACACAGGCAGGGTAGAGAAGGGCGATGAGTGGATCTGTGGAAGCAAGGAGAAATATCCAGCTCAGATATGAGGGGATAAAATTTTCCAAATAGAGTTGTCAAGATGTGGAACCCTATGGTCACTGGTGAATTGTACAAAATCTTCACAGCGTTGGAAAAGCCCTTCAGGGTTATTCCTAACTGAGTCAAAAGCGACGGGCCTTGGGAATCCATGTCTACCGGTTGTTGGATGTGGATTGTCTTTGGAGATGGGGCATAATGTTGGGTAAGTAACTTTCTTCATCCAATGACAATTTCTGGACGGAGACTCGGATGAGAGCTGTTGGCTGTCATTTCTCTAAGCAGCTGAAAGCATGAGTACCTTCATTCTAAAGGGGGAGACATCTGAGAGGCACACCACTGAACACACTGCTCTTTATTACATTACTTATCAAGGCCATATGATGCCTTCAAGATGGAGGGAGTAGATGATGGTAGAAAGTAATGGAACAGGAGCTGAAGTGAGGGCCAAGGGAATGATGGAAAAGGAAGGCAGGAAGAATGAAAGACTAGAGAACTAGTAATGAGTTCTTTAGATTTTCGGTGATTGATGAGATCTCTCCCTTACAGTAACCTCCTATGAGTGAAAATGGTGTGACTTCATATCCTCCACTGGAGTACAGGGGCTCTGTCATGAGTCCAGATGGACAGACGAGAAGAAAAGCCCGTGAAAAGAACAGGAAGGAGAACATTTCTTCTTCTTTTTTAAAATTTTTAAACTTTTAAAATATTTTTCATATTTTATTATTTTTGAGAAAGAGAGACAGAGAGCATCGGGGAGGGGGGCAGAGAGAGGAAGACAGAGGATCTGAAGTGGGGTCCACACTGACAGCAGCGAGCCCGACCTGGGGCTTGATTCCACGAAACTTGAGACCGTGACCTTAGCCAAAGTTGGACACTTATTCAATTGAGCCACCGAGGAGTCCCTCTTCTTCTTTTTTATTTATTATTATTATTATTAGAGAAAGTNNNTGCATGAGCAAGAGAGGGAGACAGAGAATCCCAAGCAGGCTCCACAATGTCAACACAGACCCCAACACGGAGCGATCCCATGAACTGTGAGATCCTGACCTGAACTGAAATTAAGAGTCAGACGTCCAACCAACGTAGCCCCCAGGCGCCCCAGGGGAAAAGCTCTTCTAAGGCAAGTTTTGTTTTGTTTTGTTTTGCTCTCATCAGCCCCATGGTCAAATGCCTTCTTCATCTAACCCAAGTCAAGCCTAGTCAAAAGGAGGAATTCCTAGTTGGCC
>NW_027527456.1:1049746-1059976 GCF_008692635.1 Crocuta crocuta | reverse complement strand
GTTCAGTTGGTTACTATTATTTTGTTGTGGATTTCTGCATCCCTTGTTCATGACTGATACTGGTCTATACTTTTTGTTCACACTTTCTTCTTTTTTTAAAAAATATGTTATTTTTAAGTGATCTCCACACCCCATGTGGGGCTTGAACTTACAACCCTGAGATCAAAAGTCTCACACTCNCGGTTTTACCTCCAAGCCTCTGCATGTCCCTTGCCCAGTTCCAAAGCTGTCAGACCAACACAATGTACGTATCCCTAGATTCACATGACATTTAGCCTCTTGGAAAGGGAAGGCTACTTAAATGCTTCACTCAAAATGAATTTTCTCAAAACCAATACATAAAAAGGAGGAACCAGGGGTGCCTGGGTGGCTTAGTCGGTTAAGCGTCCGACTTTCGCTTAGGTCATGATCTCGCAGTTCATGGGTCCGAGCCCCGTGTCAGGCTCTGTGCTGACTGCCAGCTCAGAGCCTGGAGCCTGTTTCAGTCTGTGACTCCCTCTCTCTCTGACCCTCCCCTGCTCGCGCTGTCTCTCTCTCTCTCTCCTAGAAATAAATAAAAATAAAATAAAATAAAAAATAAAACATTAAAAAAAAAAAAGGAGGAACCATTGGGGCGCCTGGGTGGCTCAGTCAGTTAAGCATCTGACTTCGGCTCAGGTCACGATCTTGGGGTTCATGGGGTCGAGCTCCACGCTGGGCTCTGTGCGGACAGCTCAGAGCCTTGAGCCTGCTTCCGACTCTGTGTCTCCCCCTCTCTCTGCCCCTTGTCTGCTCATGAGCTGTCTCTGTGTCTCAAAAATGAATAAAAGTTAAAAAAAAAAAAGTAGGAACCGCTTTCAACTAGGTTTCTGAAAACAATCTATCTGACCTACAATCTCTTTTCTCCTTACTGTATGTAGACAATCAATAAATAACACATTTATAAGGACCATATGAACAATGCTTATTCATGCCACTGGCGACAGCTAGTCTAACTATCAGCCACACGGCTACACAGCCAATGCTCGCAGTCCTTCTCTTTTCCTTGGCATCAGTCTCTGTATTTCTCAGGCCCAGGGCGTAGTCTTCCATCTCGGTAACCTGATCCTGTCTTGGTCAGACTACAGTGAGTTCCTCGCCTTCCTGAAAGACGCCATGGTCCAGGGCTTCAAAGCATGTGCTCTGGAGCCCAAGTGCCCGAGTCTGAAGCCTGGCTCTGCCACTTACTTACGTGGCCTTGGGCACGTTAATACAAGTTATCTGTGCCTCAGCTTTCTTATCTGTATGGAGTTACCATGTATAAGAATAAGAAGTACACCTACTTCTTTTTTTTTTCTAATTTTTATAATGTTTATTTTTGAGATATCAAGAGAGTGAGTCAGGGAGGGGCAGAGAGAGAGGGAGACACAGAATCTGAAGCAGGCTCCAGGCTCCGGAGCTGTCAGCACAGAGCCCAACGTGGGGCTCCAACTCACAAACCATGAGATCATGACCTGAGCCGAAGTCGGACGCCCAACCGACTGAGCCACCCAGGTGCCCTAGAAGTATACCTACTGTTAGGGCTGTTGTGGGGAATAAATGGAACTAATATCAATAAAGTATTTAGAACAGTGCCTTGTCAGTATTTAGATATTTATCTAAATAAATCAGTGCCTATTTGTATATAGATACTGAGTAAGCATCATATAAGTGTTAGCTATTATTGTCACTATTTCGGAGTGACTGAGATAGATCCTCTTGAATTCAGTGTTGATGGCCTTTGCCAGCTTCCTCATTTGTCTACGATGCTCACTGACATTTTCCAGCCCTGGTTTCTCTCCACAGTAAACCTTTCTTCTACCTTCCCACTCCCTTGCCCAAAACAAAACTGTCAGGACAGATGATATCATCATTCAGTCTTTGGCGGAGTTTTGGGTTTTGTTTGTTTGTTTAAGTGTTTGTTTTGAGAGACAGAGAGTATGCACATGCACATAGTGGGGGGAGGGGCAGAGAGAGAAGGAGAGAGAGAATTCCAAGCAGGCTCCGTGCTGTCAGCGCAGAGCCCGACGTGGGGCTAAATCTCACAAACGGTGAGATCATGACCTGAGCAGAAATCAAGAGACAGACACTTAACCAACTAAACTGCCCAGGTACCCCATCATTCAGTCTTTTGACTCCCACTTGGCCATATAAAAATGGGCTCTTGGGGCCTGTAATACTTCCTCACCAAGGGATGAAGAGCCCATACAGCCTCTGCTCAAGTGACTGTATTTCCCTGTTGCAAAGTGCCTTTGTTCTGCTTAAGCCTGTGTGTCATGTGCCACCTGGCCAACTCCACCGCTGGCCGGCAAGGGGGGACAGGGACCTTCCACCGCAGCAGAAGAGGAGTGTGCATAGGCAAATTGTGCCGTGTCAGCTTCGGGAAGAGACCCGCTGGCCATGGGGCACCAACGCCCGCTCTTGGAGCTGATTCTGCTGTCTCTTATCTATGTAGGTGACACGCTGTTCCATCCAGTGTTTGACCAGATTGTATTTTCCTTGGCAACTCCAATACCGAGATGCAGTGGGCAGAAGGGTGTGGAACCCTCCCCTGGGATTGGTAACCGGTGCACAGTGTTCTCCTCTGCAAAACCAAAGCCAAACAGAACCCAAGAAATCCCACTCAGAAAGTTCATTTGCGAGAATGACAGGTAGACCTGGGAGGCTCCGGCGTCACGAACTCCTGGCTTTAGTTCCAGCCCAACAAGAACTAAGTCACCCTTGACCGGATCACCAACTCTCCTTAAGGTTTCTCTCTGGCGTGAGAAAACCAAAAAAAGCAAGGGTAGGGACGCGTGTCTCAGAGCCGGAACAAACGTTAACTCACAAAACAAGCAAAGATTCATGCATCCATGTCCTTTCCTGGAAATGTTCCTTTGGTGATGAGGATTTTCTGTAGGGTTGTCGAGAGCTTCCTCGGTGCTACCTTGAATCCAGCCGGAGTCATTGTGGGATTGACGCTCACAGCTGCGGCGGGAGAAGGGGAATTTTGATAGATTTTCTTGGTGGGCAACTCAGGGTAATGAATGAAAACTTATCAGGTGAGCATACATCTCGACTACATTACTGGGCCAGGTACGATGACAGGTATGAAATAGACATAAGACAATGCTCTTGGCATAGAGGCTGCCGGTGGAGCAGAAGGGCTAGAACCTGTCTAAGTTTAACAACGTGACATGAGCAGGAGGGCAATAAATGCATTTCAGGGACTTTAGAAGAACAAGAGAGAAGTTCCAACTGAAATTGGAGAAGGCTTCATAGAGGAAGTGGCAGTTTTTAGCATGCAGAGAGGGAAATGAGGCTAGGAGGAGGGAAGGATGCTGAAGGCAAAGGAAGTAAATATAGCACAGAGATGGAAAATGAATGGAGGGCAGATGTGTCGGAAACACTGACTTGGTATCAAGGGAAATGGGGGGAGACAGGGTGGAAAGATGGCTTTGACCAGATTTGACAGTACTTAAATGCTGGACTAACTAACTTGGATTTTGGCTTTCGGACGCTGGCTACGATTGAAGGATCAAGAGAGAGGGCAAGCCAGGCTGAGCATTGGACTTGAAAAAGTTAACCATCTGAGGCCCCCTCCACTGCCTGTGTCACCCTCTGGCCCCTCCACACCGGCTCTAGATTTTTTTGGAGGATGCGTGGGAAACAAAGAAGCGGCAGCTGTAGTATCAAGTCCTACATTTTGGAATGATGGTCTCCTCGGCACTAATGATCTGGAAAGGGGTTAACGGTCGTAAGTGGGCGTGAAAGTCCAATTGCAGGGATGCTCAGTGGCAGCCTGGAACCCACATTTCACAGAGGACATATTCTCTTTGTAACGAATTGACTCGAGGATCCCATCCGAGTGGGAGAGATTGTCGTTTTTAGGATAGAAGGGAGAGATTTCGTATAGTTCACCGAATCTTGAAGATTCATAAAAAGCCAAAGGGACATATCAAGTTTTTGACCAAAGGAGATAATAATGCGGTTAATGACCGATGCCTCTATTAACAAGGACAACCCTGGAGGGAGAGAAAAAAAGATGTCATTGGGGGAGCAAGGGGATTTGTCCCTTAAATTGGGATTGTGACGATCCTCCTGGGTAATTATCCTCAATTTAAGTGCACAGTACTCTTTTTGCCGGGTTTGTCTGTGTTGCTCCATCATGAGTAAGAAGTCTGCCTTGCTGTTCCTGGAAGATGCAGTACTTTTCATCACTGAATGTTTGGAGTAGATATCGGTCTCTGATTGGTGGAGTGGAGAACGCACAGGTTGGCGCTTCTTGGTAGCAATGGTTTGCCTTCCTTTGTTTCCACACCAGGGTATGTGTGGGTGGGTACATACGCAGCAGGGTGCGCACTCAAGGGGACTCTCGATCACAGGATTTCATATGTTGTCATTGTCACCCTTTTGCTGTTTTGTACATGAGTGAATTTTTTATATTATAAGGTTGAGCCAAAAAAAAAAAATAGTTANCATCGAGCTCTGTGCTGACAGCTAGCTCAGAGCCTGGAGCCTGCTTCAGATTCTGTGTCTCCCTCTCTCTCTGAACCTCCCCTGCTCACTCTCTCTCTCTCTCTCTCTCTCTCCCTCTCTCTCACTCATAAATAAAACATTTAAAAATTAAAAAAAAAATCCAGAATTAAACTTTCACATTTATGGTCCAGGGGATGATCAACAAGGGGGCCAAGATAAGTCAAGGGGAAAGGAAAGTATTCTCCACAAATGGTGTTGGGAACATTGGATATCCATGTGNAGCTTTTATGCATCAAAGGACACCATTAACAGAGTAAAAAGGCAGTCCACAAAATGGAAGACAATCTTTGCAGATCATATATATGATAAAAAATATCTAGAATGTATAAAAACTCCTGCAGCTCAATGACATCAAACAACCCAATTAACAAATGGGCAAGGAACTTGAATAGACATTCCTCTAAAGAGGATATACAGATAGTCAATAGGCACGTGAAAATATGCTCAATATCACTAATCAGGTTAATACAGATCAAAACCAAAATGAGATACCACATCTCATACCCATTAGAATGGCTATTGTCTGAAACAAACAAGGAAACAGACAGAAACTAACAAGTGTTAGCTAAGAACTTGGAGACCGCAGAACACTCGTGTATTGCTGGTGGGAATGTCAAGTGATGTGGCTGCTGTGGAACACCGCATGGTGATTTCTCATAAAAATTAAATGTAGAGGGGCACCTGGGTGGCTTAGTCAGTTAAGCGTCCGACTTTCGCTTAGGTCATGATCTCGCGGTTCGTGGGTTCGAGCCCCGCGTCAGGCTCTGTGCTGACTGCCAGCTCAGAGCCTGGAGCCTCTTTCAGAGTCTGTGACTCCCTCTCTCTCTGACCCTCACCTGCTCACACTGTTTCTTTCTCTCTCCTAGAAATAAATAAATAAAAAAACATTAAAAAAATTAAATGTAGAGTTATTGTATGATCTAGCAATCCCACTTTTGGGTATAAACACAAAAGAATTGAAAACAAGGAGTCAAACAGACATCTGTACACCATTGTTCATGACAGCATTATTCACAATAGCCAAAAGGTGGAAAGAACCCAAATGTCCCGTCAGAGGATGAATGGATAAGCCAAATGTGGTATATACACATAATGGAATATTATTCAGCCTTAAAAAGAAATGATATTCGGACACATGCTACCACATGGATATATTTTGAGGACGTCATGTTAAGTGGAATAAGCTAGACACAAAAGGTTAAATACTGTATGACCCCACTTATATGAGGTACCTAGAGAAGTCAAATTCTTGGAGACAGAAAATAGCCAAGTGGTTTCCTGGGGCTGAGGGGAGGGTAAAATGAGAAGTTACTCTTTAAGAGGTTCAGAGCTTCAGGGCGCCTGGGTGGCTCAGTCGGTTAAGCACCTGACTCTCAGTTTCGGCTCAGGCCATGATCTCATGGTTCAGGTGTTCGAGCCTAGCATCAGGGTCTGTGCTGACAGCTCTGTGCTCTCTGCCCCTCCCCTGCCCCCTTGTTTTATCTCTCTCTCTCTCAAAATAAATAAGTAAGTGTAAAACCTTTTAATTTTATTTATTTTTTATTTTTTAATTTTTTAAAATGTTTTGTTTATTTCTGAGAGAAAGGGAGCATGAGCAGGGGAAGGGCAGAGAGAGAGGGAGACACAGAATCTGAAAAAGGCTCCAGGCTCCAAGCTAGATGCCGGCACAGAGCCCAATGCGGGGCTCGAACCCATGAACCGTGAGATCATGACCTGAACCGAAGTCGGACATTTAACCAACTGAGCCACCCAGGCGCCCCTTAAAAACTTTTTAAAAAGCAGGTAGAGCATTTCAATTTGGGAAGATGAGAATTTCTGGAGATGGACGGTGGTGATGGCTGCATAACAATGTGAATGTACTTAATGCCATTGAATAACATACTTGAAAACGGTTGAAATGGTGAATTTTATGTTATGTATATTGGAACACAATTAAAAAAAAAACAAAACAGTTAAGCCACCAATAGTGCGGGTGTTGAGAGGAGCCTGAGACAAGTAGTTCTGCCAGGAGGAAGCGGCCATGTTCCAGATTTGACACAATGAAGTCTGGCCCGCAACCCTCTGAATGCAGACAGGAGCCCTGTGGGCCTGACACATCAGACTCAGAAGTTCTATGTCAGCAGATTTTCACCCCCTTTCCCAATCTGAAACATTTGGAGGCTGACGTTTAGACATGTAATATTTGTTCCCTGCTCTCTGGTGAAGAAAGAGTCTGAAGTCAACCCACACAATTGCCTGTGCTTCCTGGACCATATCTGCTTTTGACTGAAACAACTTTGACTCAAAGCTCCAAATGTTATCACTGCGGTAGCAAAAACTTCTTCAACAGTTTCCTTGAGGTATAATACACGTGCTATAAAATGCACCTGTTTTAAGCGTACTTCTTCCTTCCCAGTTTGCCATTTATTTCTTTTTCTTGTCTAATTGCTTTGGCTACAACATCCGGCACAATGTGGAACGGAAGTGGCGAGAGTGAACGTACTTGTCTTGTTCCCATTTAGGGAGAAAACTTTTAGTCTTTCACCATGAATCTGATGTTAGTTACGGGTTTTTCTATAGATATCTTTTATCGGGTTGAGGAAGATTCCTTCCATTCCTAGTGTGTGGAGTGGTTTTATCATGAAAGGGTGTTAGCTGTTGTCAATTTTTATCTACATCAATGGAGATGATCATGTGGTTGTTTGCCTTTATTCTGTTAATGTGGTGTATTCCATGGATTGATTATTGTATGTTATGATTTTTTATTGTTTTATTTATTTCTGAGAGAGAGAGAGAGAGAGAGACAGCGTGAGCAGGGGAGGGTCAGAGAGAGAGGGAGACACAGAATCCGAAACAGCCTCCAGGCTCTGAGCTGTCAGCACAGAACCCGATGTGGGGCTCGAACCCACGAACCACGAGATCATGACCTGAGCCGAAGTTGGACGCTTAACCGACTGAGCCACCCAGGCGCCCCTGATTATTGTATGTTAAATCAACCTTACATTTCTGGGATAAATTCCACTTGTCATGACATGTAATCCTTTTTACATATTGCTTGGTTTGGTTTTTTAGTATCCTGTTCTACGTTTTTCTGCGTGCCTGTGTTTATAAAGGATAACAGTTTATAGTTTTCTTGTGATGCTTTTGTCTGCTTTTGGTATCAGGGTAATACAAGTCCCATAAAAATAAGCTGGGAAGTATCCCTACTCTTCTATTTTTTGGAAAGAGTTTGTAACTGTTCATTCTATTAGTGGTAGAATTCGCCAGAGAAGCCATTTGGTCCTGAGTTTTTCTTTGTGAGAAGTTTTTTATATTCCCATTACTAATTCAACCTCCTTGCTTTTTATAGGCCCATTTACATTTTCTATTTCTTCCTGAGAAAGTTTCAGAACTCTGTGTCTGAGAATTTATCCATTTCATATCAATTCCCTAATTTGTTGGCATATAATTGTTCATAGTATTCCTTTAAAACCTCTTTCTGTAAGATCAGTAGTAAAGTCCTCTCTTTCATTCTTGATTCAATAACTTGAGTTGTTTTTTTGCCATTTTTTTAAATTTATTTAAATGATTGCTACACCCCACATAGGGCTCAAATTCAGGACCCAGAGGCCAAGAGTTGCATGCTCTTCCGACTGAGCCAGCCAGGCACCCCTAATTTGAGTATACTTTCTTCTTTTCTATCTAAAGTTTTGCCAATTTATTGATCAATTCAATAAGCGAACTCTTGATTTTGTTGATTTTCAGTGATGTTTTTCTGATCTCTATTTTATTTATTCCTCTATTAATGTTTATTATTTCCTTCCTTCTGCTTGCTTTGGGTTTCATGTGCTCCTTTCTTTCCAGTTTATTTTTTAAATGTTTGTTTATTTATTTTTGAGAGAGAGCAAGTGGGAGAAGGGCAAAGACAGAGGGAGACAGAGAATCCCAAGCAGGCTCCGTGCCATCAGTGCAGAGTCCACCGCAGGGCTCCATCTCACAAACCGTCAGATCGTGACATGAGCCGAAATCAAGAGTCGGACGCTTAACCTACTGAACCACCCCAAAACCCCTTTTTTCTAGTTTCTTAAAGTTAGCTTGTTGATTTGACGTTACTCTGGAGATTTCTTCTCTGACTCATGTGTTATTTCGAAGTGTGTAGTTTAATCTTCGAATGTTTTTGGATTTTCCAGCCGTCTGTTATTGGCTTCTAGTTTAATTCTACTGTAATCAAAGGATGAACTTTGCATAATTTCTATCCTTTCAAATATGTTAAAGCATGTTGATAGCCCAATATGTAGCCTGTCTCAGTGAATGCTCCATGTGAGCTTGAGAAGACTGTGTATCTTGCTGTTGTTGGATACATGTCAATTAGAGTCAGTTGATTGATGACACCATTCATTTCAACCATATCCTTATTGATTTTATGATGCCCGGATCGTCAAGTATCGGTAGAGGAGTATTATAGTCTTCAACTATAATAGTATATTTCTCTACTCCTCCTTGCCATTCTATCACTCTTTGCCTCAGGTGTTTTGATTCTGTGTTGTTCGGTACATACCCGTTAAGGATTCTTGTTACTTCTCCTCGTTCTGAAGTCCACTTGGTATGAAATTTACATAGCTACTCCAGCTTTCTATACATTACTGTTAGCATGGTATATATTTATTCATTCCTTTATTTTTTAGAAATATTTTTCTGGTGGTAAAATACACATAACATGTAACATTTTAACTGTTTAAAAGAGTACAAGGGGACCCCTGGAGGGCTCAGTCGATTGAACATCTGACTCTTGATTTTGGCTCAGGTCAGGATCTCACCGTTCGTTGAGTTCAAGCCCCGAGTCAGGCTTTGTGCTGAGCATGGAGCCTGCTTGGGATTCTCTCTCTCTCTCCCTCTGCCCCCTTCCCCACTCGCGTTCTCTCTCTCTAAAATAAAAATTAGAAAAATAATCAAAATGTACAAATAAGTAACCTTTAGTTGTTCATAATGTGCAAACGTCACTGTCTACTTCGAGAACTACCGCGTCACCCCAAAAGGAAACTGTACACACCGATCAGTCACACTCCATTTCACCTCTCCCCCAGTTCCTGGAAACCACTAATCTGCTTTCTCTCTCTATGGATTTGCCTATTCTGAATAGTTCCTATAAATGGGATCATACAACACGTGGCATTTTTGTTTCTGGCTCTTTTCACTTAGTGTGATGTTTTCAAGGTTCATCTATGTCACACAATTTATCAGTACTCCATTCCTTTTTATAGTTGAGTAATATACCACTGTGTGGATAGACCACATTTTGTTTATCCATTCATTAGACGGTGGACATAGATGATGGGCATTTGGGTTGTTTCCTCCTTTAGAATGTTGTGAGTAGTGCTGCTAGGAACATTCTTTGGGGTATATACTTGTCTTAGCCTGCTCAGGCTGCCATAATAAAATACCACAGGTGAGATGGCTTAAACAAGAGAAATTAACTTTCTTGCAGTCCTGAAGGCTGGAAGACTGAGGTCAAGGTGCCAGCATAGTCAGTTTCAGGAGAGAGCTCTCTTCCGGGCTTACAGATGGCCACCCTCTTGCTATATCATCACACGATATCATCACCTTTCCTCAGTGCAGACATATGGAAAGAGAGAGAGGGTGAGCTCTCTGCTATCTCTTCTTATAAGGACACTAATTCTGTCAGACCCACCCTGTGACCTCATTGAATGTTAATTATTTTCTTAGAGGTCTCATCTCCAAATACAGTGATATAGTGGC